>NC_091144.1:31678979-31896238 GCF_041381155.1 Argopecten irradians
GTTTTAAATACCCATATCCAAGACATTTTATCTTTTGTTTTGTTGTTTTAAATGCCCATATCTAAGACATTTTATCTGTTGTTTTGTTGTTTTAAATGCCCTTCTCTAAGACATTTTATCTGTTGTTTTGTTGTTTTAAATGCCCTTCTCTAAGACATTTTATCTGTTGTTTTGTTGTTTTAAATGCCCTTATCTAAGACATTTTATCTGTTGTTTTGTTGTTTTAAATGCCCTTCTCTAAGACATTTTATCTGTTGTTTTGTTGTTTTAAATGCCCTTAAGACATTTTATCTGTTGTTTTGTTGATTAAAATGCCCTTCTCTAAGACATTTTATCTGTTGTTTTGTTGTTTTAAATGCCCATATCTAAGACATTTTATCTGTTGTTTTGTTGTTTTAAATGCCCATATCTAAGACATTTTATCTGTTGTTTTGTTGTTTTAAATGCCCATATCTAAGACATTTTATCTGTTGTTTTGTTGTTTTAAATGCCCATATCTAAGACATTTTATCTGTTGTTTTGTTGTTTTAAATGCCCATATCTAAGACATTTTATCTGTTGTTTTGTCGTTTTAAATGCCCTTCTTTAAGACATTTTATCTGTTGTTTTGTTGTTTTAAATGTCCATATCTAAGACATTTTATCTGTTGTTTTGTTGTTTTAAATGCCCTTCTATAAGACATTTTATCTGTATTTTCAGCTCCTCCACCTGGGAATCGTGGCCTTCCAAAAACACCAGGTATGAAGGAGGACCAATTTAGAGCAAATAGACTTGTTCACTCAACCATTTTGGGAACACTCAGACCTAATATTGTTGCACCGACTCAATATGGTTGCAACGACTCAATATGGTTACACTGACTCAATATGATATTTCTTACTTGCTGTATGGTCAAACTGACCCACTACGATGACAGTAATATAATTGAAAGATTATGGTTAAACTAACCCAATATGGTAAAACCAATATGGTTACACTGACTCAATATGGTTACACTCTATTTTGTACTGACCCAATATGGTTACACTGTCCACTCATTACATTGACCCAATATGGTTACAATGTATTTTGGTTACACTGACCAATTATGATTTAACTGACCCAATATGGTTACACAGACTCGGTATGGTTACACTGACTCAATATGGTTTTAGTGACCTGCTGTATGGTCAAACAGACCCACTATGGTGACTCACAGTAAGATGACAGATTATGGTTAAACTGACCCAATATGGTTACACTGACTCTATTAGTTACACAGTTTGTTAGTGACCTAATACAGAAATTTTTTTTCGTATAATGTCACTAACAAACTGTGTAACGAATTTATCCCGTCGAAGACCCTTTCAATGAAGTAACTGCAAAATGCATTATGTACTGAGTATGGAAACCAAAAAGACTCAAAACTTACAACAATTTTCACCTCGTTGAAGACTCGAATGCATTGTCATGGTCCATTTCTGTTGAATAATCCTAAACAAGTGTTGCCGATTTCAGTTTGCTTTGAAAGTGGTCATCAGCGCTATCATTCAAATATCTTATCTCCATCTCGTTGAGTGTCGTCGTCGCAAAGCTTTACTTGACCGCTATCTTGTTGCTAATGACGTTAGGGGCAAAGAACGATAACTCTATCGTCCAAACCTGATACGATTTCTACTAACCTGATACGACTATATCTTGGATAATACATGACATCATTTTAACCAATAGGAATACAAGATTCTTGTCTGAGGCAGGATAAAATATGGTTACACTGACCAAATATGGTTACACTGACCCAATATGGTTACATTGACCCAATATGGTTACACTGACCCAATATGGTTACATTGACCCAATATGGTTACATTGATCCAATATGGTTACACTGACCCAATATGGTTATACTGTCTGTTGGTTACACTGACACATTATGGTTAAACTGACCCAATATGGTAACACTGTCTTGATCATGGTTACACCAACCCGATAATGGTTACCCCGACCTGATCATGATTACACTGACCTAATTATTATGACATTGTTTCAGCTGACTTACCACAATCCAGAATAGCAGCCCGACAACAGGAACCACCACCTGTATCAAAGCCCCATAAAAGAGAGCCCAGAAAGGAGCCTGCTGCAGACAAGCCCACATCTAGGGGCCTTCCCCCTCACCCTAAAGGTAATGGTAGTTATATCATTCAGGTGCCCTGTCACTCCCTAAAAAAGAAAGGTTTACCTTCCCCATTTACTATACATGTAAAGGTAAAGGAAATATAAACATTTCCCAAACTCTCCTAAGGACGTATTAACCTGACCTTCCTGCAAGGTCTCAAGGTCACAGGGATAATAAAGAATATGATATTTACCGGTAAGTGATTCCTCTGAATTTAATCTGTAAAGAATCTTTAATTTCATAGCATTCCATTTAAATCAATATTCTCTTTGGAAAAAAAAGTAATAGTGGGCCTTAAAGACCGGCCACTACCTATCCTGAGCAAAAATAAAGGTTTCTTAGAAACATTAATAACATAGGAAAATATATGGCAATGGCCTAAGATAAGGTTACAACACCAAACATATGTAAGATTTCCTGCGTAATTTATGATAAGAGTGGAGAGTCATTTCGCTGTTTTGCCGTCTGGCGCAGAGAAAGTCGACTACCGTGCAGTATTTAGGATGACGGCTGGAAACATAAGACGGGTTATGAAAATTAAAAAAAAAATTATTTTAATAAAATTGTTCAGAAGGTGATGATACGTATGGTGTTAATGGCAAGTTGATAACTTTAGCAACTCTACGATCTGTTTTACATTCCCATTTTAAAAATTAAAAGCCATTTCGGAAAGGTAGTGGACCTTTTAAAGGTTATCATGATGTGAACTTGATAATAAATTTATTGAATATCACTTTCAGGATCTCGCCCTCTTCCCACAGTTCCTCCTACAAATGACCAGGTAAGAAGATTTAAAGTACAGTTGTTACCAGATTCCCTGTAGGCAGGTGTCTGTTAAATGTCGACATTTATTCCAATTATAACTCAAAATGCTGACCAAACAGGTGTCTGTAAAATGTCGACATAACGCAAAATGCTGACCAAACAGGTGTCTGTTAAATGTCCACATTTATTCTAATTATAAAGCAAAATGCTGACCAAATAGGCATCACCTTAATTTTGTTTTTGTTTATTTATTTAGTAATTAATTAGTTGAAGTAATTTGTATGTATTTAAAGTTAATACATTGTATCATCTTAAAAAGATGGTGTTTGTTTTCTTTTTTGTGTTTCATTTTTCTGTAAAGATTTTACCTTCAAGTTGGTAAAATAATCATGTACCCAGATGTAAAACAAGTGTTCTTTTTTAATGCACAAATAGTATGAGGATGAAGATGATGATGATTTAGAGGTAAACACAAGTTATATACAAATTCTGTTGTATGAGCTGCATTGTATTTGAGTTGCATTGCATAGTTGACTCTAGCATGTTATCCAACATTCTAGTATCACAACTTCTGATTCTAGACTGTTTTCCAACAATTAAGTATCACAACTTGTAATTCTAGCATGTTTTCCAACAATCAAGTATCACAACTTGTGATTCTAGCATGTTTTCCAACAATCTAGCATCACAACTTCTGATTCTAGAATGTTTTCCAACAATCTAGTATCACAACTTGTGATTCTAGCATGTTTTCCAACAATCTAGTATCACAACTTGTGATTCTAGAATGTTTTCCAACAATCTAGTATCACAACTTGTGATTCTAGCATGTTTTCCAAAAATCTAGCATCACAACTTCTGATTCTAGAATATTTTCCAACAATCTAGCATCACAACTTCTGATTCTAGCATGTTTTCCGACAATTTAGTATCATAACTTCTGATTCTAGAATGTTTTCTGACAATCAAGTATCACAACTTGTGATTCTAGCATGTTTTCAAACAATCTAGCATCACAACTTCTGATTCTAGAATGTTTTCCAACAATTAAGTATCACAACTTCCGATTGTAGCATGTTTTCCGATAATTAATTATCAAACTTCTGGATTCTAGCATGTTTTCCAACAATCTAGTATCATAACTTCTGATTCTAGAATGTTTTCCAACAATCAAGTATCATAACTTCTGATTCTAGCATGTTTTACAACAATCTAGTATCACAACTTGTGATTCTAGCATGTTTTCCAACAATTTAGCATCACAACTTCTGATTCTAGACTGTTTTCCAACAATTAAGTATCACAACTTCTGATTCTAGCATGTTTTCAAACAATCTAGCATCATAACTTCTGATTCTAGAATGTTTTCCGACATTTAAGTATCACAACTTGTGATTCTAGCATGTTTTCAAACAATCTAGCATCACAACTTCTGATTCTAGAATGTTTTCCGACATTTAAGTATCACAATTTCTGATTCTAGCGTGTTTTCTGACAATGAAGTATCACAACTTCTGATTGTAGCATGTTTTCCAACAATTAAGTATCACAACTTCTGATTGTAGCATGTTTTCCGATAATTAATTATCAAACTTCTGGATTCTAGCATGTTTTCCGACAATTTAGTATCATAACTTCTGATTCTAGAATGTTTTCCAACAATCAAGTATCACAACTTCTGATTCTAGCATGTTTTACAACAATCTAGTATCACAACTTCTGATTCTAGAATGTTTTCTGACAATCAAGTATCACAACTTCTGATTCTAGAATGTTTTCTGACAATCAAGTATCACAACTTCTGATTCTAGAATGTTTTCTGACAATCAAGTATCACAACTTCTGATTCTAGAATGTTTTCTGACAATTAAGTATCACAACTTCTGATTCTAGCATGTTTTCCAACAATCTAGTATCACATACTTCTGATTCTAGCATGTTTTCCAACAATCTAGTATCACAACTTCTGATTCTAGAATGTTTTCCGACAATTAAGTATCACAACTTCTGATTCTAGCATGTTTTCTGACAATCAAGTATCACAACTTCTGATTTAAGCATGTTTTTAGTGGTCATGTTTCGACAGCAGCGAGCTTATATATAGTGGAATATATTTGTCCTTATCCTACTGTTAAAATAAAAATCATGGTTTATGTATGGAAGGAAATACGTCTTTCTTGAAATCTGTTTTTTTAGTGTTGAATACTTGTCTTTATACCTGTAGTCATTATAAAAGTGTATTTATATATATATAAATGTAGGCATGTGTATATGTCTGTCTTACACATAAGTAAACAGTTGATTCATAGGTATCAGTGGCTTGTACAAATTATTTGTGGTATTTCTTTTGTATTTTGTTAGTATGTAATATTTGCCTAATCAATGATTCCTATATCCGTTTATATATATCTGGTTGTGTTAGCATGATTCTGTTTTGTTTTTGTTCATACTCTTTTTCTACAATCTCCTATATCTGTGTGTATGAATGAGATATGGCATACAATTTCAAAAATGAAGAAAAGTCTTAAAAAAAAGAGTATGAATTGACTGACAATTGAGTTGACTTGACTGTGGATGAGTACATTGATATTTCACCATTCATATAGCCTTGTACATTGTAGAGCAGTTATCGCAAGGTTAGTTAATGTAGGTTTGTGTTTTTTCTTTGGGAACTCCAGCTGTTCTTCAATTCCTAGTCCTTAGATTACCACGGATATTGAAAAAATATCATAACAGAAATCTACCTTAATCCCACTCAAAGTGAATCTCCACTTTGATGTAAAGTACAGTGAACCATATATTCATTTGGTTGAACTAAAGATATAACAGTCTAGATATAACAGCCTGATTACTGTACTGTAATGTTTATGGAGACTGATCAGAATACGGTATACAATATAGCTGGATTATTTTCTGGGGATGATATATTCGCTATTTTGTGGAACATTGATATTATGGCATATTAAATTTGATCTGCGAAATATTAAGAAATGATTTAATGATATATACTCTTAAAGCCAGATTGCCAAAATCTAAAATTGCTGAAATTTGATAGTCTTCTTTTTGACCTTCGAAAATAACCGGCTATAGAGCATCTTTTTGAGTTTTAGATTGTCTGATGTCTATGTAATAGGTGATATATTATTTTGTATACTGAAATTTTCGTAATATATATGACTGCATGGATTTCTTGTTATGTATCTGTGTTTTTATTGATATACAGGAGGACCTGAACTCCTATAATTGGTACAGAGGGAACATGACTCGACAGGAAGGGGATGCAAAACTCAAACAAAGTGCACAAGTAGGTCACTGAAATAGAGATTAAGATCAGACTCAATTACATTACTTGAAGATAGATTAAAATTAATCAATTAATTCACCTTAAGATAGATTTAAATCAGTCAAATATGTCACTTAAACAAAGATTCAAAGCAATCAATGAAGTCACTTCAATATAGATTTTAAATCAAACTATTTTAAAAGTCACGGAAAGATAGATTGATATCAGTCAATTAAGTTACTGAAATATAGATTAAATTAACATAATTTAGTTACTTAAAGATAGATTCAACAATCATTCCAATAAGTCACTTGAAATAGTTCCTGTTTCTTATAAATCTTTAATAACTGTAGAACTTACTTAGATGTAATAACTGAAGGTTAAACTGTATTGGGTTGCTTTAAAAAAAAGTGTATAGAACACTGACAGCTTAAATCTTGAAAGCATCACCACAGAGAGCAGCCAAGCTTATCTCACACATTATTATGATAAAACCCACAATCCATTGTTTTATCATTTGTGCTTGATCTGAACATAAACAAAATTAGACTAGTGGCTTGTGGGTTTCCAATGTTTATGTTTGAAAATCTGATTTGATGTACGTATCAGAATATCAATTTGTGCTAAATAAGTCTTATTTCTTCCTGCCAGAATGGTATGTTTGCTATAAGAGACTCAAGTAAGAAGAAAGAAGATGGAGACCCACGCCCCTATACACTAATGATATTCAATGATAACAAAGTCTACAACCTTCCCATACGGAAACGACTAAAGGATGGACATTACGCCATGGGGAATCCGAAACCTAAGGAAGAGGTAGGCCCAAGTGACTTTAATGAATGAATGAATGAAGAGTTTTACGTACCGTGACGCTAAATGATTATTTGCAATCAATACTACCACGATTAATGCAACAGCACATGATGACTTCTCATGAAAAGAAGTCATAATTGGCATTTTGTCTTTCCATTTATAATTGATCAGCAACTATTTTAGGGGATCAACACACATTTTTCACAAAAAATTAATTTATCACATACATGTATATGTAACTGACCTGCATTTCAGTCATGCCATATGTCCATATCATAAATATCATAAGACACATGTGATAATGTTATTGTGACATCACTGCTAATTATGATGTTATAATCCAAATATGATGTCACATGATTGTCTCGTTAATGTAAACGTAAAATCTGAGCCTGATTTCACAACTCTTATATTCTAGAAATTAAAAGGTTTTGCTATATTCCCATAACTGTACTGGTTATGTGATAAAAAAATCTTGCATTCATGACAATGTACATGTAATATGATATGTTGAGTCACAAGTGATTGATTTGCTTAAAGAATTTCAAATTACAATTGTATATAGCCATTCAGGTAAGATCCTTTATATCTTAACGGTATTATACATGTAAAAGTTTAAAGCTTACCATCATTTATTGTTTAAATGTTTCAGACTTTTCCTAAACTGGCAGACCTGGTGGCTTTCTTCTCCAAAAGGATGATTGTACTAGCAGGCAGTGGCCAAACACATCTTAAAATGCCGATTCCTTAGATAGCCTATTCTTCCTGTGCCATTCACTATTCAGTTCGACACTTCATGGTTCAACAGATAAACTACAGTTCACTGGTCTGTGAATCATGATCTTACACTTTAAGTTCAATGGATTGTATTCATTATAATGAAGGGAAATTTGTACCATTCATTGGAATTTAATATGTACAATATTAATAGATTAATTAAGTTCATTGGAATTTAAACCATATGGATTCGGTGTACATCAGTGGTTCTGTAAAACCATATTTTCAATAGACCATGATGCTGTGTTTTAGTGAAAATTGAACAAGTAATGATGTGAAAAAAACTTGTGACTTACTGAAAGGGGAAACGATGATTCATGTTCCATTCATCAAATGGTGAAATTCTATAACAAGCACCTCGAGTACTCTCACACCTAGAGCACAGTGTACTGAAGACAATTTGTGATATTATCGATTTATGGTATCTATTTTGTTGTTGAATCTAAGATTTGGCATCAAGGGTAGTTGAGGTTCACATCAAAATTGTTCAGGTCAATATACACGATTATTTATTTAAGGACTAATTTGTAGTTCACATCGATATTATAGCTAGTATTAAGAATTATATTCCTAAGTAAAACGTATTGACAAGGATCTCTTACCATTAGTTTGTTACAAAAAAAAATTAATAAATTATCACCATCATTTTTTGCTATGACATTCAAGGGGTGGATGACAGTGATAGTTATCCCTGGATTATTGAGAATGATATAATATGTGCACATAGAATAGTAATGTAGCACCATTAATTGCTGTATCATCATTCTTCTCTCAGCCTAGTGCCTACACATTTGATATGAATGTACATATTTGTGACTGTGATAGTGTGTGCATCAGAATTGTCAGGTATCATCAGTGCCTTAATTATATATATATTTATATATAATCATAGAAATATTGCTACACAACTTTATAAATATGTTTATGCTCTGGTTCTGTTAAGAACAGATTATAAATAAGCTTATTTTGTTATTATTTACTTCAGAGATATTAAAACGGTTACCTTAACCAAGCTTGTATAATAGAACAAAGCTTAACTTGTTTTTATTTACTTTGGAGATAATTTAACCTTGTATACTGTAAACCTAGTTATTTTTGTGTGCAATTAATTTTCACTTTTTTTTTTTGTTAGTTTTGTTTTGGAAAGCATGATTTCATGAAAATTAGTCACCACAGTAGAAAATGTTTCAAACATTGGTACAGTAGAAACATATATATAATATTTGAGTGTAAATAGCCAAATGAACTCATTCAAACTGATAACACATTTGAACTCTTCTAAATCAATGTCTAGAAGAATCCATTATGAATTTCTAGGTGTCAAGTAGTAAATCACTTCTTACATATAAGCATGAAAACATGAAATTATGTCGCCACAAAAATAAACTGGTTTACTGTAACATGATAACTGAACTTTTTAACGTTAAATCTGGAATCACACTGTCAGCATTCGTCAAATGATCATTTAATATATGATTATAGTATGAAAGTATATGTCAATTATCCATGTAAAAAATAAATTGAATACTATACAGCATAGCCATACTCATATTTTGTTAAATATAATTTATTATTCAGATAAAAAATTGGGTAGTTTATACCCTGTACTATTTTTGATGCTTAGTATCTTAAACATCTACCGGTCTAAAATATTTTATTGAGAGAAAAACCAACTTTGTTTTTTTGAAGAATTTAGCAAAATAGAATAAAGATATACTTAAAACAAAATACAGTTCCAAGAGACTGAAAAAAATGTCTTTATAGCTAGCCAAGTGGTCTATATACACAGGAAAAATTGACGGATCTCCATCTGTGGTCTATATGGTCTATATACACAGGAAAAATTGACGGATCTCCATCTGTCAATCAAACCTTCCGGGTACTGCACATGACTTAACCTTTTGTTTGATACAACTATGCTACAACATTTGTATAGATACATGTGTGTTTGCAAGCATAAGGCGTGGCTTCACACTGCTTGGTGATCGGTCTATTGTGTTGGTTATTTTAGATCCTGAGAAAGTGGTCTTATTAAGCAGGTGGTCTTTATACCAGAGGTGGTTGCTAATGCAGATTTGACTGTATATTTACCTAATAATTCTACTCTTTATGACCTGATCAATAGTATACCCTGCTATTACAAGTAATAAATCATATTCTAATGATTTTCATAAAATACATTCCTACGTAACTGATAATTCCTGATCAATTCATCAATATAATGGGACCCTATCTCCCTGATACATACTGTTTACGTATGCATGTTAATTATCTGTTACCTATTAATGTATGCATGGTAATTATCTGTTACCCTATTGTTTTAATGAGGATATTCCCTATTGTTATCTGTTGCATGTTAAGACTCTTATCAATCCATTTTCAATGGAAACATTCCCACTTAATGAATTCCTTTTGTGTTATGCAAATTAAACTATGGTGAACTATGCAAAATATTTTTGCTATCCAAATTTTTATACCTTGTATAAATTTTTATCCATTTTATAATTGTTGTATTCAAATCAGGAAGTATTTTGGAAATATTTTGGTATTGATAGCCTGCCAATACTGTCATAATCATATAGTCTTTGATATATAAACTTATTATTTCTTTAAATGCCAATTTCTTATTTATTTATTTTTCCTGGAACATGTCTAAAGAATTTAATGTCCTTTCTTTTCTATATTCGAATCCAAAACTGAATAATTCAAAAGAGACTCGATGTTTCAAAATAAATGATCCAATGATTAGAGATAAAAGTTTTGTCTCTCTGGGCTTTCATATAACTGGATAGCTAATTGTATGGTGTGTATGACTAAATAATACAACCTGTATCTCGTACTAATATTTATAGATAATAACCTGGTAAAATACCTATGGGAGGCAATCCATCTTGTATAAATGCCAGAAAAGATCTGGACAATTCAAGACAATTTGTGCTACTGTTATAACAATTATACTGTAGTATAAGAAAAATGCTAAACGCATGTTACATTGCTTTGTTGTACAGCATGCACAAAAATAAATGAAAGTATTTTTACGTGGCTGTAGATTGTTTATTTATGAACGATTTTGAATAAATCATTGATAAAATAATGAAAATGTATTTCTGTTTTATGTAAAACATTTGTAACGCATACTATTACCCAACTTTCTTTTGTAGCTACTATATTTTACGATTTCCGTTTCAAAGTGGTTTTGCAAAGACTAAGTTCGCAGATTTAAAATTGAATGAAATTAAAATAACTTTGAATTAAGATTTGTAAAACTGTGAATTTCGTAGCGATAGACTTCAGCGAATTTATTTTGATCACAAAATTCACGAAAAAAATTGATGGCAAAAGAAAGTTGGTGAACAGTAAACTGGAAAAAGAAAATATATTCACCCATCTCCATTCAAGTGATTTTGCAAGTTTTAAGTACCATTATGGCATTGTTTCCCAGTCGATATATATATAATGACTAGGTCACGTTAACAGAAAATGGTTCTTCTTCGTTATACAGGATTCACAATCATGAGCTGCACTTCAGAAACACTGTTGTTGAACATCATTCAATGTTGTTGAATATCATTCAATCAATTCATGATACAGAATATTGTTCACTCATCCGTGTATCCCTGAGATTCCACATATTCCAACGCTTTCTTTTTCACGTTTTCCACTGTTTCAGAATCTCCATACTCTTTCTCAAAGTCCAAATACTTTTTATAGAAAAATTTCATTTTCTTTGCTGATTGCTTTAAATTAATGACTCTTTCGAACAGTTGTCTGTAAAAGAAAACAAAAGTAGAAATGTATTTAACACAAAATTATTCTGTAAAATTGGGATACAGTGATGAAAGATGGATATAATTTACACTGTCATGCAATAAGATACATGTAGCTATTTTCTATATCATTTAATACTTGGCTTTGAGAGTCATCTTGAGGTGTAATAATATTTCACAGCCAGCACAAAAATAAACTGAAGATGACATGTATGTTCATGAAAA
This sequence comes from Argopecten irradians, assembly GCF_041381155.1. Classification (NCBI taxonomy): domain Eukaryota; kingdom Metazoa; phylum Mollusca; class Bivalvia; order Pectinida; family Pectinidae; genus Argopecten; species Argopecten irradians. The sequence continues at coordinate 31,690,768 of NC_091144.1, forward strand.
GAGCAGGTTATGAAAAAGAAAATCAAATGAAAGTAATAGTTCCTTTCTAACTTAATTGTTTACTGATGCTGGTTTGTCTTTGAAATAAGAAAGGAAAATATCTAATGGGAAAGTGAAATGTAGTAGATGTTGAATTTTAAACTAACCTTGCTTCTTGGCATTCTCCAGACTTGACCACCATGTCCAGGTAAACTGACCACAGGTCAGTCCTTTTAGGGTAGTTACCCAGGACGCTCTCAAACATGGTCCGGCCTCGTTCTGCATCACCGAACTTAAATTCCAACTGAGCACTCTTTGCTATCATCTCAACATCTGGAACAAGATATATTAGCATATCAATGAAATACTATTATATTAGTCCTAGCATCCAGTTAACTCATCCATCCCTGAAATCTAAAAATGGACTGGTCTAGACTTTGATTTAGAAGAGTCTAAATGTGTCTTCAGGGGTGAATGAGTTGACACTTACAACCATCTCAATTTGCCCACTTCTACTTCTAAAATATAACTTCTGGTCTCTTGATTTGTAGATCCTCTGTTTCTGGAAAGTACTACTACCTTAAAATTCTGTCTAGCTGCTGTAAAAATTCTCCAGGAAGATGCCCCTTCTGAGAAGTAAGAAGATCAAGGTGACCTCTGGACTGGGTATGGTTGAATGATACTGTGTTTCATTAAAGTATTTGCAGTGAAGTTTACTGTTGAGGCAATAATAGTGTGAATGGTTTCGATTGATCACTACATCGGCATTCTGTTGCTATTGCTTGGCAGGCTGGCGGTACACTCTCGATTCCTTGGTCACAGTGTTGGTTATGTTATCTCGACGGTGCTGGCAGGTGTTTCGTCATACACACATGTGTAAGCCTACACAGGTATTTATAGCTGCAGCGACAAGCGACAACGATTACATGTGTTTTTAACGAAACGTACCATACACTATTATTGCGTAGACAGTAACAACATACATTACAAGTAGGTAGTATAGATGTCAGCTGCATTATCTACATCTCCCTATCAACTACTTACGATGTTTGAGGTTGAGACTTTTCAGACATCGCTGAAGCAGCTTGCGTGCATCATCTACACGTTCATGTTTGTAGTAAAACATTAAGAAGCTGATCCAGATATCTTTATCCTGGCTGTAACGACGCACCAACTTGTTGTGAAGACTTTCAGCTTCCTGTTAAACAAACCAATCAAACAATATTTCAGTCAGATGGGATTATAATTGAAGATGCTATATCTTTGATAAATTGTATCAAAACCAAGAGCAGACAAATAAGTATTTTTCTTCAGTTAAAAAAGTTATCTTCTTTACACCATTACCACAATTGAAAAATTTAAGCATTTCATTTTACTTCAAGATAAAAATATTCAAAATAACAATGAATTATTTTATGCCTTTTTGTGTTAATTAAATACATACACGTATATACAGGATTTTAACATCAGTTATGCTCTGTTGGGGGGGTTGTGGGGGTCTTTATTACTCAGTGACCAGGCTATTCAATTAATATTAGTTCAGCATGCCACAAAAATAAGCGGTTCTAGGTCTGAATCATGACCCCAGTATTAACAAACAATCTAAATATATCTTAAGTTTTGGCATAGCAGCAAATCTTTCAAATTGGAGATTTTCTGCAGTGTAATTTGTTTCTCAAAAACTACACAAAAAGAAAGTCTGAAAAGTTTCCTGAATGGGGCCCCCAATTTTGTGCTGTGACTGCTGTTACCATGTATAAATGTATTCTGTTCTATTACAACAATTGTGCCTGGCTTTGAGGACATCACAAACAGCCACACTACTAGAGTAATATTCTTAAATCATAATCTTATCTTCCAGATAGCTCCATCAGACAGTTAGAGGACAATTCTACATGGTACTTACATCTACTTTTCCAGATTTGACGTAAATGTTGATCATCTGAGTGTAGATCTTGGACGGCTCGTTCTGAGCTATGGCCCGCTCCAGTACTTTGTGGAGCGAGTCGGAGGTACCGTACATGTTCTCCAGGTTCAGATAGGCTACCCATACATTCTGTTTCTCCTGCTCCTCCCTGTGTGAAGTACAATCATGTAGTAAGGACTCAACTACTTTCTATTCTAAATTACTTTCTATTCAATATATATGGGTGTAATACTAGCTGGTCTAGGGCAATAAACTCATGCCGCCTAAGGCTGAATTGAATGGCTACCATTGCAATAAAGCCTTGTGACGTCACAGCGTCAACAAAATTTCTAATTCCTCAATAAAATTTTAACATTTTTTTCACAAACTTGACTAGTTTTACTATAAAAGATGCAAACAACGAAATTTTTGTTGAAAATATCACGTTATTTTTCATGTATGAAAAATTGACCTCTAGCCATGGTTTTCTTCGAATTTGTTTCAAAATGGCGTGATATTATATATATAGTTGTAAAATTGCAATAAAACGCCGAGGTATGAAAGAAAAATACTCTTTCATTAGTGGATATGAAGGATAGGGATATTCTACCCTCGGGATCACAAAATGTTGCAAAACCCTCGACAAGCCTCAAGTTTTACTACATTTTCTGACCCTCAGGTAGAATATCCCTATCCTTCATATCCCCATATGAAAGAGTCTTATAGGATTTCTTTATATGTCTAAAACCTATAAATAACCATTTTGAAATACCAATTATGAATTAGAGCAAAATATTGTTGGATTCTTGTAATAAATAGCTCTGTCAATGTATGGTAAATCTCAATCTAAATGACATCCATATCCTAATTCTAACATCATTTCATACTGATCTGACTACATCCCATATGAGGTCACATTCAGGTGACCTTTGTGCCTCCTGTACTTCATTTTAATTTTGTATTCCTTATTTGGCTATATCAGATAAAAAAGACAAGGCATCATCACAGCATGTAAATATATATAAATGTGTTGATTTCTATATAGGTGAAATGGCTAGATATGCAAAAATTCTAAAGGTTTTGCAATTTTTTTCCATCCCTTAAAATACACTTTTGAGTTTCTGGAGTACGAAATTTGATTGGTCAACCCAAATTTTCATCAGAACATGGCCCAAAGTGGGAAGAGGTCAGATCCTCTATGAACTACATGTGAGAATAATGATTTCTTATCAGATCTAAAATGAGATCCAAATTAGAAACTAACCTAAATGAGATGGTTTTGAGCGCCCGCTCTGCCACAGCACGCGCCTTGTCAATCTCAGCTGTCTGGAGGTGAAAGGCCATGTACTGTAGCCACACAAGAGAACTGTCGGGGGAGGTCAGAACGAGGCGGTCAAACTCATCTACAGACTCAGGCTGATTGTCTCCCCCTAACTGACGTCTCTCAAACTGCAATACAAGTTTAGAATTTATTTAACTGTCAATGAGAACATGAAAGGTAACGTTTTTATTTAAATTCTTAAGCTGAATTAAAATCTTTTCATGTATTTGGTGATAAAAAGAAGAATCTTAAATAAATAAATGTAGTTTCTTGAGTATTTTTTATGAAACAGAAATATTTAAAAGATTAATTAGGTCAAGCAATAAAACATCTCACTCAATGGGACAAATTCACATACCATGTGATAATGATTGTGCTGGAATATGATTTCTAATGGTGATGGAATGACGCTAAAAGATGATAACCCACACTAACATCATTTCAGCATGAAAATTGCAAAGAGATACGTTCCATCACCACTGGAAATACTAGTACCACACACACGCTATCAGGTAATACGTGGTACATGAATTATTCTCATTGTCTTCCTGATCTCAGAAAAAAAAAACCTCAGAAAAAAAAAACCCATAATATAATCATATCTCAATATCCCCATTCCACACATTGATATAATAGTTCATTTACTTCATCTAGTTTCTTTTCTTCCTCTTTTCTCTCTGCCTGTATTTCAGCCTTCGTTTTCTTTTTGGTCCTCTGAAACAACAAGATATGTTTTCAACAATCAAAAACAACTGGAACACTATTTTTCTATCATTTTAACAATTACACAATCATATGTATTACAAACTACAAAGTACAATGTAATCTAACATCAGATTTTTGGAAAAAATTTTCAATAAGAATCTTCTATAAGAAGGAGAGAGTTATAAACTCATTAAGGTAATCTTGTACTGCAAATAGTGTAAAACCAAGGAAGCTAGCTACTTTTAAATTACAATGTACTGTTAACTGATTTGCAAAAATTGGCAATATACACTTGAAGTGTGCCAAAAATAGGTCATAAGCTTCAAAGATTGTGTTATAAAAAGATCAAATCACCAAAGATCAATAGTTAGTACCAATGGCTTTGAAATACTTAGCTACATGTATATGTCAATAGCTATATAGGCCTACCGTATTCGACCCAATAAGCGCCCAGTGCCATTAAAAAATTGAAAAAATGAAAAGGTGCTAAGAAGACGCTATTACTGCAAATCTATACTGTTTTGTGTAGTTTTGGTCTTTATTTATGCTTGGGCAATTGAAATTGAGGCCTCAAAAAGGGGAAGGGGCGCTTATAGGGACATGGGCGCTTATAGGGTAGAATACGGTATTTGGATTAGGACAGACACCTCAACATTGGACCTACCTGGTCTTCCTCGTCACTGTCATCTTCGTCGCTGTCTGACTGTGTTGTGACAGCGTCCCTGGCTAGGTCAGCGTCCCAGGAGAGTCCAGTTGTTATGGAAAGTCGTGGCATCTTATCAACTTCACAGGCAGGCAGAGTAGCAAGCACCTGCTAATTACAGACATGTTAGGTTACTAATAATGGCCACAAATTAAAACTCTTGATAGTTTTGATTTATTCTTTTATTGATGTCACAACTACATGTATTGCTTTTTTTTCAGAATTATTCATAATTTTTTTTTTTAATTAAAGACTGTTCATATAAGTCTATCTTCTGTCTTATCTGTAGGAGATTAGGATAAATACTGTAAAGTCAGTTATTTTTTGTATGGTTGTATTTTCAGTTTCACAGGATGTTGCTATGGTCACGAAAATATGATCCACAAACAAATTGAGAAATGGATGGAATTATATATACTAGGTTACAATATGATTATAGTCAAATCATGATATTTCAAAACAGCTAAAAAACATTTTTTTTTAATCCAAATCATAAAAACATTTTGACATGTGAAAATATATGGTAATCATTTTTAAATGCATACAGTATAAAATCATAATTAAATTTTTAATTCAATGATATTACAACTGCTGTATGTTTTGTTCCTAAGATTTTTTATCATAAATAATTGTCTTGACATAATGGTCTAGCTTTCATTTCATCACTTATAGAAAGGGGAATAAAGTTAACGGTCTGGCTTTCATTTCATCACTTATAGAAAGGGGAATAAAGTTAACGGTCTGGCTTTCATTTCATCACTTATAGAAAGGGGAATAAAGTTAATATATCATTCAAGCCCTAAAATTAGAACAGTCCAAGTGTTTGCTCAGAGATAAATTAATTAAATATGTAATACATTCTCTTCATTATCTGCCTGATCGTCTACAGGTTTGGTCTCCTTTATCACTGATTTTATCTTGTCTTTCTTTTTCTTCACTTTCTTCACTTCTGTTTCCCCGTCTGACTCCTGGGAGAAGTTCCCTCCGTTTGTATTCTTCGTGTCTGTCTCCGAGTTTTTTCGTTTTCGAGCCTTGACCTCTGTATTGTCGGACTCTGTGTCGTAGGTGTTTGATCCTGTCCTCATGTCCGTTGGGACGAGGTCCGTTACACCAGTCCGACTTTCTCTCAAGGATAGCATCACTGAATCCTCCACACTGAATGTACACAAGAATATATTGTGGTAATCTACATCATACAAATAAATTATGTTTTTAATTTGTATTTGTCTCCATCAATTTATAGTTATCATTTGATCTACCATAAACATCATCAGCGATGACAATATTTGTGATAAAAGTGATAAAAATGATATGAAGATGACAATGATGATGACAATAGATGATCATGATAGAGATTATGCCCTTTCTAACCTCATGTGATCCTATGAGAAATATGATATCTCAGTACAGTAATTTGATCATAACATTACAGGTAAGATTATTTTTAAGCCATGTTTCTTCTCAATATAATTGTTTTCCTTTTAGAAATGCTTACCTGAGTACGCGTGCGGTGACCACCCGTCCCTTGTAGAACACTGCCCCACGTGACTTCACTTGGTAGTCTGACAATTCTCCGCGACTCACTGTCCCATGGACTCCATTCCCTATGCTGTACAAATCAAATAGGGATGTAAACGACTACAGCTAGCTCATATGGTAGAAATTTACTAGAACAGCTACTGTAAGCCAATGTCTAACTAATACCCCTACTCCCCATTTTTTTGACCATTATGCCTAAATTTCACCCATTATGTCTCCATGGTAACCGTTATTGAAGCATGTGATGTGTCAAAATATCATTTTAAACATTCATACGAATTTATAAACATATGTTACAACAATTGACCAAGTTTGAATAAAATCGATCCAAAAGCTTATAATGAGTTATTTGTCATTACCCATAACTTGTATAATGACATATTTAACCATGGCAACAACATTTTTGACAAAAGAAAACCTGTATGGACAATGTACCCGTGTTCCCAAACATTGCTGCAAATTTTCATTGAAATTGATCTAGTAGTTTCGGAGGAGTTGTCATGACTACAACATTTTCTAGAAGCAGGCAGACAAGCTGATACCAGTATATCCCATTGTTATCCCCTAAACTTTGATATTAAACATGGTTAACAAAAAGCTCAAACTTCATCAAAACTTAGTAACTTCAATTCCTCAATATTTAACTTTATATCAATTTTTTTAACTGAAGTCCCCTTTTGACTTTTGTATTGGGGCTTTGTCCATACACTACTCACCATACTGTCAGTACATCCTTGTTGAAGCCGATGATGTAACCACGCAGAATCTGATCCTTGGTGACAGCATCAACACCGTCTATTTCTGGGTCCTTGATCTTATTTGACTTCTTCATTTTCCTACAGTAAGATCAATTATAATTAGGTCCTATTTGTATTTAAACAATTATAAAAGCTATTTAATAGCAAATCAAAGTGATTTCATTTTTAAAGCTTATATCAATATGCAGTATAGTTATATTATATACATGTAGTTAAAGTTTATGAAGTAGACTAAGTGTTCTCTATTTTTCGTATGTTGATCAATGTTGTCGTCCATATACAGTGAAATAAATTTAGTACAGTCGTGTAATAGTAACAATATGTTTTTTATAGCTGCATGGAATTTTCAAATAATGGCAAATTAAATCAATTTCAATTTATGTATGAGCATTTCTTACATAAGGCTACTAAATACAGTATCTAGCTAAAATAGTGCAGATAGAATGTTTGAGTAAGCTGTCAAACAGGGAATATGTGTAGTAAATAAATGCTCTCCAGAAGAAATCAGACATAAAAACTTTTTTCTTTTCTTCAAAAATTTCATAATTGTGCAACATTCCAAGATCACCAGGGTCGTTCAACAGGGACCCGTCAGGTCAATCAATAGAGTATCTGGCTAGTGTTCCGAAGACCCCAGTTTGAACCTGTCTGACCGTAATTTATGACCCTATTGCAATAGAAACCAACTAAGCCCGAGTTTGACTTACTTGAGTCTTGACTGTCGTAGTGACACTGCACACATCTTAGCCTGTTTGTCCACAGACAGGATACAACATTCCACAATCTGGCCACGTTTGTAACTGCGGAGCGGGTTATCTGTGAAGGTATCAGATAAATCCGTACAGGAAGCAACACCTTTGTATCCCATGGACATGGAAAGCTGAAGTTCAAGGCCAAATGTGGTAGTCAGCACACATGCTCGTACTTTTTTCCCTACATCTATCACGCCTTGGTCTGTGAAGTAAAACAAACATCTTTATTAATGGAACATATTGTCTCTCAAATGATATTCATTGCAGTGTATACATTAACACAAAATATGTCAGATAATCTTTCTGAGGTCATGTCACCGATACAAAGGCAATTTTATTTTAAAATATAAAGCCTCAGAATTAGGGTTAGGTTTATTTTGTGTTACATTCTATGAACAGCTAGAGTCATATTAAAGAATGTGTCAGGTTTAGGAGGTATATGAAAGTCAGAGTACCCTGGGAAAATCATCGACCTACAGTCAGTACCTAGAAATTGCCCCATGGTGGTTTCAAACTCACAACCCAAAGTTAAACGGCAAGTGGTATTAAGTTGGAACACTTGAACCACTCAGTCACCAGTTCCTATTTAGAGATAACTATAATACAGGCAAATGACTAGTTATCAATGGCATTCTAAATAGATGTTTTCAAATAAAATCACACATTTTAAACTTGAATATATGAAGTTTTTTAACTGTCATGAATTCAGCTTCTTCTCAGAGAAAAGTTTCTGTCATGATGTTAAATTGGGCATGTATATATTTAATAACATGTAACCCTGATGAATACAAGCCACAATAAATTTCTTGGTTTGAGTGAACATCTATTTAGTGTTGGGACTAGTAATTAAGTAGTACCAAGATGGATCCCTGCCATAGGCAGAGATTAGAGTTTATACCAATTCTGTGCTCGCTGTAACATAAATCTTGACTATAAACAACCAACAAGCTACATTTGTATATATTTTCCACAAATGAATCCAATATTTATATTTTCATCTTAATCATCGTACACATTACCTGTGAAGGAAAGGTCCAACTTTTTACAGTTGTCTGCCCCTATCACAGTGGCAGTGTATGCCTGGCCTCGAACAAAGTGTGTCTCCGGGTCCTCTAGTACCTGTAGAAAACGCTTCATCTGTATAGTCAAAATTGTCTATATAGACCAATCAATTCAGGTATGTGGTCATTATACAGAGAGGGTTTGTATAGAAGGTTCTGCCTTACAAAGGTAACGGATTGGGCAATATTTAGCTGTGATGGAACATCTTAATATTAGTTCCTTCATACAATAATTCTAAAATACAGATAAATAAAGATAAAATATCACAGATTTGCATGTTGATATGATTTTTTTACCCCGCTTCAATTCTTTTTAACCAGTTATAATTACACAGGTAAAATTTGTCACAATTTTAACTTAAAAAGAAGAGTTTTGTTAGATTTAAATGTTAAAATTTTGTGAATCAAATTTTCATGATCATAGCAATAAGCCCCAAAAATAGCATCCCCAATTTTAAATTTCATCACTGTTAACAAAGCATTCAATCTGATTAAAACACAGATCCTTATAATCACTCCGTTCAATAGAAGATCTGACAATAGCCCATAAGGGGTCACGTCCATATGACCTTTATACCACGTGTTCTTCAGAGCAAATGCAGTTTCTACACCTTACAACATAAATTGAAATCGTCTTTTCGCCCCAGTATACATATGCAATTAGCTTTGTTGTGCACTTCGGGCGAGATGACTACATACACGGAAATAATTTGGACAGCTTTTTCAAACCATTTCGTCCCCAGTCAAGATTCTGACAGTGCCAATTTCATTGGCCATTTTGAAAGGTCATCTTGAACTGACGCCTAATGGGATGTTCTTAGATCCTCTTATCCAACGTAGTGATAATAAGAATCTGTATTTTAGTCAGATTGCAAAGCAGGCAATCTAATTAAAATTAGACTTCTAATTCCACTCCACTACGATACTCTACATTACGCTCCAATACAAGATCTAACGATGCCCCGTTCGGGGTCATCTCAGCATGACCCCTATGGTTAGCCAATCAGCGTGTCGCCTACCGAATCTTCGGTGTGGTTGATTCATTCGGAAGTGTAAATGGATAATAGTACGTCACGAGATGTTCCGATTCTAGGCCAGAGGTCATGCTGAGGTGAACTCGAACGAGGCATCGTTTAATCTTGTATTGGAGCATAACGTAGAGTATCGCAGTGGGGTGGAATTACAAGTCTAATTTTAATTAGATTGCAAAGCATTCAATCTTAAATTAGTCAAACTTCTATGATTTAAATTTTTTTTGCTGGATTTTATCACTGAATGAAACTTTTTGCTAGATCCAGAATTCCTAGACTTTGTTATATTTTTGACAAAGTCATTTATGATTAATAAAAAAAATTTACATATCAAAGCATACTTTATAATTACTCACTACTTTACTTCAAATCTTTAGACTTTATGATTATTCCCTACATTCAAGTTTTAGACTTTGTATTTACTTACGGTGAGGTCGTTCGACAGGTTTGCTAGGCTGACTTGACCTTGGACTGTTTTAGACTTTTATTTACTTACCGTGAGGTCGTCTGACAGGTTTGATAGGCTGACCTGACCTTGGACTGTTGTGCTCACACTAACATTGAGGTTTTAGACCTTGTATTTACTTACAGTGAGGTCGTCCGACAGGTTTGCTAGGCTGACCTGACCTTGGACTGTTGTGCTCACACTAACATTGAGGTTTTAGACTTTGTATTTACTTACTGTGAGGTCGTCCGACAGGTTTGCTAGGCTGACCTGACCTTGGACTGTTGTGCTCACACTAACATTGAGGTTTTAGACCTTTTATTTACTTACCGTGAGGTCGTCCGACAGGTTTGCTAGGCTGACCTGACCTTGGACTGTTGTGCTCACACTAACATGAAGAATACCTTTGTGGAACTGAAACAATAAAACACATAAATAATGAGTAAACATTCAATCACTAATACAAAGTTTGTATTGTAAAAACAAATATTTCTTCTTAAAAATATTTTAAACTCGGGGACAAATTACATGTCTTCAAATGTTTAAAACTATCATACCATTTTAACTTAGACTAATAGCCAAAATATAAATTGATTCAGTAGTAAATGAATTACACTGCACTTGATCTCTGAGTCCTTTTGAAGGTGCTTCAATTTTCATTAAATCATCCGTTATGATAAAACATAGCTTTAAAAAGTGAATCATGTCAGCAAGTTAAAACAAGAACATGAGTTACAGATTGTACATTTCTTTGTGAAACAATGATTATTCTGAATAAAAACCAATAATCAGTTTGCTATAAGTAAAAATGCATACACTGAAGTGATCAAGCAGAGATGTCTACTACAGCAACTATTTTTACAATATCAAACATATCTCTAATAATATCAAAAGTTGCCATCTATCAATCAAAATTATTATTTCTAGAAGCAAGTCAGTTCCCTAATTCAACAAGTACTTACATTTTGAACGAAGGCGTGTACACGATCTCCTATGTTGTATGTAAGTTCTGTTTCATCCACGGAATCTAGACCCTCTTTCTTCAGTTTACTGTAGTTCAATTAGAATCACATTTCAGATATTTTTTATAAGTATCAAAGTACGTCATATGATTTCAAATACTAAAGAATGAAGATGATTGTGCTTTATCAGAGAAACCAAACAATATGCATTCTTCTTAAGAAATGTATATATATTCTTTTGAAAGTTGTAAATGCTATTTACTGAAAAAAAAACTTTCTTTCTGAGCTACTAAATTTCAAAATTTCCATTTGAAAGATATTTATGGTTATAAAGTTTTGTGGATCTAAAATTTAAGGGATATACATGTCGGTAACTCTTATTATAATTGTGGAAGATATCAATTTGCACAGATAATTTGCGCAAACCTTGAGAATAAAATTAGCAAAAAACCAGGGGGAAACATGAGACCCCAGGGTCATATAATTCACAATTTTTGTAAAGGACCTTAAGACCTTTCCATCTATGAAGAGTATTTGATTCTACCAGTTCCAGAATTTCAGAAGAAGATTTTTGAAGTTTTAGCCTATTTGACCCCTTTTGGCCACACCCGGAAGGTCCCTGGGGGTCAGTCATGGAAAATTTGTTAATAGGATTCAATGGCCATCTCATAGGGATAATTCTGACAACATTTGACTAATTTCCTATTACAAATGACCAAATAATGCTCAAAAATGTGTTTTCCCTATATAAACTATAGTAAACTTAACCCCCTCCCCAGGGGGAAACCTGAGACCCCAGGGTCATATAATTCACAATTTTTGTAAAGAGCCTCGAGACCTTTCTATCTATGAAGAGTATTTGATTCTACCACATCTGTGAGTGGAGAAGAAGATTTTTTGAAATTTTAGCCAATTTTCCCCATTTTGACCCCTCCCGCAGCCCCCTGGTGGGTGGGGGTCATATATTTCACAGTTTTGATTGGCCTTATGCCTTAGAAGGTTAGTGCAAAATTTCTTTGTAATTGCTTTAGCGGTTTTTGAGAAGAAGTTGAAAATGTAAATTGTTTACAGACACACAACACACGACAACGGATAAAAGGGCGATTAGAACAGATTACTTAAGACTTCGTCTCAGGTGACCTAAAAAATTAATCGCACATGAATTAAAGTGGAATCATTATAATTCCTTCAGTACTGACCTTGGTTTGATGGAGCACTCCAATAAGGCATATTTACGGTTTGGGTGGCTAATGGGCAGGTAACTGTATATACACATAAACATAGAATTAGCTTTAATCCATGATCGGTTGTAAAAAAAGAACATAAAACTGAACCAACCGAATACAAATAATTTAGTCTGAGTAGCATATAATAGCTGTCCTGTGTGGATTTTAATTTAAATTTGTCATTTAACTGTAAGTTTATCCCTCTGTAAATCAATTGACCCCGACCTTCAACAATTTAACAGCCTGTCCGTTTTCCCTACACTAAATTTGCTGATCTTGACCTTGATTGATTCAATTACAGTCAGTTATTTGTATTTTTTCTTACTTTTAATTATGAACATGATCTTGATGAATGTAACAAAAGTTGGCTATATTTTATTTACTTTCCTTGAATCAATCAACCTTGACCTTGATTAATTAATCTACAAACAATTACCTGTATGTTTTTCCTTCTCTGAATCCAATGACCTTGACCTTGATATCTTCTCCTTCCTGAAGGTCAGTTAGTGGCATCTCACCCTGATCCAAATTAATCCATTTATGTCACTTTACATGATTTTTAAATCTGACAGAGTTATGCCAGAAGGTGTGTGTTCAGGATGGAATAGAGCCCATGCGCTCTCTCATGCATGAATGAAAAAATGTATGCTGGCAAACACATGATGTCACAATCAACACCTACCCAAAAGAGCAGATAACTCCTTAATATGCACAGACAGTATATATAGAGTTAGATTAGTCACAATTATTGACCCTGATGTAAAATGTACATCCTTTTTTGAAGGAATTGAACTTTTCGAAATTCCCAAGGGGCTTATTTCACATGTTTTAACTTTTAACCTCAAGAAAGTCTTACTTAATAACCCCCTTTGAAGAATTTTAAGCTTTATTTTTGCATATATTGACCTGTTTTTTCAGATGGTATAGTCAGATTTTTGAGGAGGAAAATGTAGCGGTCATACAAGGATTTAAACCTGGGACCTTCAAACACTAGCCATATGAGCTACCACGCCCCGATGTTCGACCTAGTCCAGTCCAATTCCACCTCTTTACATACCAAGTACATTATACTTACATTATCAATAGTGTCTGTGATTTCTGAGATGTGAACTCGACCATACGTGTTTCCCACAACAATGTTTATCTGCATCGGGAATACTGCCTTTATTCTGAAATACAACCAGACAACATCAGGTACAATGTCTTTACTCTCAAATACAATCATGCAACATTTACATACAAATTAATTCTAACCCTCGTTATGGAGTCTTCGGAAATTTAAGCTGTACATATATGTACTTTTAGTCCAAACTGAACTTTTGTACAACATTCCAACAAGAACATGAACAAGATGGGCCTTAACGGTCATGTGACTATCAATTTAACAAAAAACATGTTGTTTTAAAATTGTAGCCTATTTGACCCCTGTGACCTTGGATGAAGTTCAGGTCATTCCCATAACAAACTTTGCAGAATGCTACAGACCCAATATCAGGTTGTTAGCCCTCCTACTTATTCACAAGTATTTGTTTAAATATTTAAGCCTATTTGACTCCTGTGATCTTGAATCTTGGCCAATGTCATTCAATGGAGTACATTTGGAATCCCTTCCTCCAAGCAGGTCACAGGCCCAATATCAGGTCCCTAGGGCTTTTAGTTATTAACAAGAAGACATCTAAACATTTTAGTTCTTTTGACCTGTGACATTGATTGAAGGTCATGGTAATTCAATTAAACAAAATTGGTAGCCCTTCATCCCATCGTGCAAAAGGCCCATTATCTGTATCCTTCAAGCTATTGAGAAGTCATTTGAATGAAAAAATGTATGCACAGTGGACGATGACAGATGGAACATGATGACTATAGGTCATCCTGACCTTTTGGTCAGATGTCCTAAAAATTCCATATATAACAATTCTCATAGTTTGTTTGTGCTTGAAAGCAAATTGTCCAAGGAAATAATTAAGTTAATTTAATGGCACAAAAATGTAACGTAACAATGTAAACAATGACATTGCATAGCGATTTTGAGAAAGTAGGAACTAAAACTATAAATCAATAGCTATCTAATACTCCCAAACCCATCGTCTATTTTTGAAGTAATTCTGTTGATTACTAGTTCATAATTTATGTAAATTTTAAAATTTTAAAATACTGACCATGAAAACAGAATTTTATAAACAAATAATGCTTTCATTGTATTCGGCATCCTGGAAAATCAATGATCATCCACTTTCATTGGATGGAGATAAAGTAAGACTTCTAACCAATCAGAGGCCTTTATTTGGTTACCATCATGATGGCGATTGGGGAATTTGATGGTATTTTCTTTGACCTACCTGGCAGTGATGATATCGCCGGCCTTGTAATCATGAGGAGTTTTTACGTTCCTCAACATCTCACTATCTACTCCCTGTATCTCTAACTTCCTCTTCTCGTGTAGCTCAAGTGAACACAGGACATGTGACTTCTCTACCCTACAGAGATAAGAAAAATGTGTTCATGTATCAATTAAAATCAAAATAAATTAGAAGAGTCAATTTTAAGGTATGAAAATCAAATAAAATCAGACTTATCATTGCTGTTAATCATTGATTTAGATGTGTACATTAAAACTGATACATTGTACTTACTTTTTAACTATAACAGGATGGACCTGCCCTGGGTAAAACTGATACAGTGTACTTACTTTTTAACTAAAACAGGATGGACCTGTCCTGGGAAAAACTGATATATTGTACTTACTTTTTAACTAAAACAGGATGGACCTGCCCTGGGTAAAACTGATACATTGTACTTACTTTTTAACTATAACAGGATGGACCTGCCCTGGGTAAAACTGATACATTGTACTTACTTTTTAACTATAACAGGATGGACCTGCCCTGGGTAAAACTGGTACATTGTACTTACTTTTTAACTATAACAGGATGGACCTGCCCTCGGTAAAACTGATATATTGTACTTACTTTTTAACTTTAACAGGATGGACCTGCCCTCGGTAAAACTGATATATTGTACTTACTTTTTAACTATAACAGGATGGACCTGCCTTGGGTAAAACTGATACATTGTACTTACTTTTTAAATATAACAGGATGGACCTGCCCAGGGTAAAACTGGTACATTGTACTTACTTTTTAACTATAACAGGATGGACCTGTCCTGGGTAAAACTGATATTTTGTACTTACTTTTTAACTATAACAGGATGGACCTGCCCTGGGTAAAACTGATACATTGTACTTACTTTTTAACTATAACAGGATGGACCTGCCCTGGGTAAAACTGGTACATTGTACTTACTTTTTAACTATAACAGGATGGACCTGCCCTGGGTAAAACTGGTATATTGTACTTACTTTTTAACTATAACAGGATGGACCTGTCCTGGGTAAAACTGATATTTTGTACTTACTTTTTAACTATAACAGGATGGACCTGCCCTGGGTAAAACTGGTACATTGTACTTACTTTTTAACTATAACAGGATGGACCTGCCCTGGGTAAAACTGGTACATTGTACTTACTTTTTAACTATAACAGGATGGACCTGCCCTGGGTAAAACTGATATATTGTACTTACTTTTTAACTATAACAGGATGGACCTGTCCTGGGTAAAACTGACATATTGTACTTACTTTTTAACTATAACAGGATGGACCTGTCCTGGGTAAAACTGGTATACCTCCAGTACATCGTTCAGGTGCTATAATACAAACAATATATATTCACAGGAATCACACAGAGAGGCATTTTCTATTTAATAACATTTATCTCAAATTATTGTAATGGGGCACAGTTAATGTCTTATTAGATTAAATGCTATCATCTACCATACCATTTCTAACATTTAACATTTATTGGTTATTTAAACAAGAACATTTAATTTGTCAATCCCTTATTTTGTTGTAATGTGAATGGGTATTAAAGTGCCACCTTGGCATACACCTTTGAATGTTTAAACCAGACTTTATTGACCTCTGATCTTTTGACCAAAGCCATAATTGATTACCTAAAAAAATGATTATGATTTTATCAGAAGTTCCTGATAAAAGCTCCAATGTATAAAATCATGATAACTGACACAGGCTATGGTCAATATCCTGCTTTTTACCTTTTTGTCATGCTGGGAGAATAATAAAGAAGAATTTTACCCTTTTGACAGGAATGTAAGCTAAAATCCCTGCCCCTGGTCCTTTGAGAGCACCTAATGCAAAATTCTTCTTCACCAACACAATTCTGCAGTTGAGTTTCTGGTCAATTGTGACCTGTCAGAGGAGAAAAGAAAAGTAACAATTACAGTCGTTGGGTGGTGTAGTAGATAAGCTATTCGACTTTCACATAGTCAGCTTGGCTCAACTCCAAGTACATTTGTGTTATGCAAAACCATGTGGGGTATTTCTGGACACTTCAGTTCCTCCCACAATTAGGCCCATTTCATTGCCTGCCTTCATCTGGCCCCGATTTCTTGAAACAGACTTAAGTCAAAAAGGGACTTAAGTCATAAATTTTCATATAAGTTACATAAGGAGAAAAACTTAAGTTTTGACTTGAGTCTCAACTTTTGTTTCGAGAAATTGGGGCCTGGTCCATCTATAGTGATTTGTATACTGGTAAGTTGTATTTAACTTCACAATTGATGTAAAACAATTAAGTCTATATTCCGTATCTTAAACAAAACATCCATAAGTAGTTATTATTACCTACTAGTGTTAGAATAGCTTACTCAATTTCAGGTATAAAGTTCTAGTGAAAAGGTCTCACCTTGTCAGCGGGTGTCACGTCCTTGTTGAATCCTCTGACAACTTTCCACAGTATACAAAGTTCCACACACTGCTCCTCTAAGTCTACATATGTGACCAGGCCCCTCACCTCATCTCCTTTATCTATATCTGTACCTGTATCAGTATAACAAGGTCATCTCTAACAAAATTGAAAATATATAATGTACACCACTGTCATTGTATACCATAATTTATCAATTCCAATGATAACTAATAAAAGGTCTCCTTTAAGCAATTTTATCATCAAAATTACATTGACCAATTTGTCATGTCAGCATTACGGCCACTTTCTTACACATACAACACTCATACTTCTGCTACCTCTCTATTTTGATGTCATGACTTACCTTGACCTTTGAACTATAATTTGACTTATAATACTTAAGGTTCATGATGATATATACCAGATATATTTCAGTGACCACTGTGACCTTGACATATTAAAGCTTGACCTTTGCCACACTTTAATCTATATTGTGGTTAATGCTGGTAGCCTTACTACCACTATCTAATACAAACATCAAGCCCTATTTCTGTGACCTTGATCTATATTTTACCTTGTACCTTGACCTTACCTTGATCTATTTTATGGTTGGTGATAACCGCCTTACATCCCCTGTCTAACACACACAGCAGCCCTATTTTTGTGACCTTGACCTATATTTTACCTTGGCCTTTGACCTTACCTTGATCTATGTTATAGTTGGTGATGACTGCCTTACATCCACTGTTTAACACAGACATCAGGCCTACGTCTGTGACCTTGACCTATATTTCAGGGCTTGAATTTTACATTTTTTGTAACTTGCTAAAAATAGCAAGTGCCCTAAATTTTTACTTGCTAAAATATATATTTTTACTTACAATTTAATATCCGTATTCAAATTACAGTTATGTTATATATAAAATCCTTTATCTTTGCATGATGATGTGAGGTGTATAAGTACATAATGTATATCAACAACATTATTGTAAGAACTGGGTCCCCATATTTTCCATTTAAACAATTTTTCACAATCATTATGCCATTTTTACAGTTGTCCCTGATAAAAACCACTTGCTAAAATAAGCAAGTGCATATTTTTTCCACTTGCTATTCTGGTATATCTACTTGCAAAAAGCAAGTAAAACAGCCTGAAATTCAAGCCCTGTATTTAACCTCGAACCTTGATCTTTCCTTGATCTATGTTATGATTGATGATGATAGCCTTACATCCACTGTCTAACACACACAGAAGGCCTATTTCTGTGACCTTGACCTATATTTTACATTGTACCTTGACCTTACCTTGATCTATGTTTTGGTTGGTGATGACAGCCTTACATCCACTGTCTAACACACAGCAGACCGATTTCTGATCTCTGTGACCTTGACCTATATTTTACCTTGACCTTTGACCTTACCTTGATCTATGTTATGGTTGGTGATGACGGCCTTACATCCACTGTCTAACACACAGCAGACCGGTTTCTGATCTCTGTGACCTTGACCTATATTTTACCTTGACCTTTGACCTTACCTTGATCTATGTTATGGTTGGTGATGACGGCCTTACATCCACTGTCTAACACACACAGCAGCCCTATTTCTGTGACCTCTGTGACCTTGCCAGAACACACCTCCCCAACATGGTGTTTCCACAATTTTTTCTTTCCTGTCAACAAAATATTTTTCAATTCAAAATCCATCGTAAATCAGAGTTGTAACTGTTACCTATAAAGGAATATATTCAATCTACAATATTGAAAGTTCTATGACTGGCAAACATAAAGAAAATCAACCAACAACTATTAAGGAAATAGAGCTACCATATGATAATTCAACATTTTCTTCATTTTCTTCAAGTTTATTTTTACATATTATACTGTTAAGTGATGCATTTTTTAGTCATACATTTTATTTCATCTAATGTGATAATCACAATTTCTATCCACACCGAGTTCCACTGTACAATACGTTGTATAAAAGTCTATCAAATAACATGCCAGTATACTTTCAGATTAAACATTATCATTTCATAGATACCATTAGCTTCTTTTGATAATTTTAAGACCATATCCATCTCCTTCATCATATCCTTCAGGAGATTAATTCCGATATCTGTATCACCATGGTAACAGTCATTCATCCTGAGAGAGGCTAAGAGACGAGACTTCTCCTTGTCTACCTGAAGGATTTTGGCACACACAGCCTGACCAACGGCAAACAGGGCTGATGTATTACGCACTAATGTGTCGGTGGCATACTGAAAATAATACACAATGAATTCTTAAGTCTTATGCAAAAAGCTATATCTATACTGGTAAATCAAACTTTTTGAAGACATTGAAATGCTCTATTATGCAGAATTATTATAATAGCAAAAATTGTTATCCTTTTCAGAGAAATTATTGAAGGTGCATTCAGACAAGATGATAATTTTGAAAAATAATAACTCATTTAACATTGTCAAGAAATACCTAATAATCATTTTCTTTAACAAGTCTTGAACAATAAGTCAAATATCTCTACAGAAACCACAGATCATGAATCTGGTTATATAAAGATACATATTTAACAATTCACAGTTATGATACTGTAAAAGTCAAAAATTTTATATGAATTTTCGTTGATATTGCTTACATTAAAATCTCTGCACATATATCCATGGATATATTAACAAATACAAATCTTTACAGAAAATATCCGCATGTACAGTGACTGTGAGTGTTGTTTACCTTATTTGGAACCAAAGCCGTCATTCCACCAGGGAACTCCACAAATATCCCATAATCCATCATTCGTGTAATCGTGCCGGGGACCATCATGCCAGGCTGTAACACAAATCAATACAACTGTATGTCTGTCTCTGATTTTGTAATAAGATAGGAAAAGAACGGATTTGAATCCGAACCCTCTGAACATGCACTAGACGGAGTGATCTACCAATGGGACTAATACATATACCATGTGATACCTGATAGCGTTTGTGCAGAACTATTGTCTCTATTGGTGATGAAATGACGCTAAAAGACGATATCCCGCACTTAAGTCATGTCAGCGGGAAGATTACAAAGAGTTATACCCCATCACCACTGGAGATACCACATATTACTCCTGCACAAACGTTATCAGGTATCACATGGTACATTTTTAAAATTAGTTTGCTGCTGATCAACCAAATCAAGAACCATTACATTTTCACATCCCTGAACGATGTGGCAAGATCATAATGGATAGTGCTGAGTTTCATCCACACATGTAATACCTGTCACATGATGTATTGGTCAGGATAGTATTTTTTACTGACACAACTGTTGTCATCACAATTTGTGTTAGACACATAATTCAATATTATTATCTATCACAACTTGGGGAAAAAAAGAATTCAAGTACATTGAGCAAATAAAATTTAAATCCTTAGCATAGTTAATCCAGAAGGGGAAGTTCTTATATAAAAATATTCAAACAACAGGGTTTAGAAATATTTTTGACAATTCATTTATAAAATTTCAGTCATTTTGAAGAAATATGAAAATTGTGTATAGTGATATTAATATGAGAATTACTTACTTGTAACTTGTCAAACTCAGATACGACCTGGTCTGTGTTGTCACACATGGACTTACGATGAGTGACTGTCTGTAGACTAGATAAGGAATACAACTACCCCAATACAGATGAAAAGATACAATTTGGCAGATCTAGTTGCCATGCTGACCATCCGAAATACATATTAATTAAAACCGATCTAAAAATTTCGTCACTTGGCCTATTTCTTGATAGTTTTTGTCTAGAAGAATCTATTAGAGCACAAAGTTAATATTTATGGAAAATAATTGTGTAGGCACTAAGATACACTTTTAGAAAAAAAAAATATGGATATTTAGGATGGTTACCATAGCAACGCCAGCTGCAATGATACAAAACTACCATATCAATTTATATCAGGATGTACTCCATATTTGAAATTAAAAAATTAAATCTTATCAAATTTCAGGTTTGAAATTTTGAGGGATTTGGGGGCCAAAAAGGGCAAACCATGCATAGTCTTTTAACTACACAGGACCCAGACAAGGATACGAGAACACTATCTTTGCTGAGGTACATGAGGCCCTCTAGGGCGGTCCCTTCCCTGTAGTGTGCCATCAGCTGGTCACAGCAGTCCAGACTGTCGGACAGGTGGTTACGGGGCAGGAAAGCTTCCACACCGGTCGGCTCTAGGGTAACATTGATACCAGTCTTCTTCACTGTCTGTACCTTCCCATCCACCAACTATTAAAACAACAAGAGGAATTACTCCCTAGAGATGAAAATGGAGGTGGAAATGTGGAAGTTAAGTACTTTTTATTCTTTCTACAGGAACTGTATGTTGAATTGCCTTGACAAGTATTTGCACACGCAAAAACGGCTGAAATCAATTATTTTCTGTTACAATCTGTTTTATCGGTAAAATGGTCAATTTAGAAAAAAAAAGAAATTTTGCAAAATCATAATATTAGTCTTCAAATTATTTTTAAGATTTTTGATGCATTTTTTTGGTCGATTCTCCTGATTTCAATGAACAAGTGAATCAATGAAAACACTAAGTAACTAACAATTAAGACTTAAATCTCCATAACTTACCATTCCTATCTCAAAACCTTCTGGGACATCCACCACCTTGTTCTTACCAAATGGTGTCAGTTTAATCTGTGTACCCTGTAGAAACATGTTACATGATTAATGCAGCAAAAATTTGATCCGCGAAATATTGAGAAATAGATGAATCATGTATACCCTTGACAGCCGTGTCAAGGACATTTAAAACAGCTAAATTTTCATGTCATCATATTTCGCTAAAATTGCGAAAGTTTTGACCGGCATAAATAACTGACTATACAGCAATAAATAAGATATATTCTATTTTGAAAATGCATTGTTTGTGGCCTGACCTTGAAGGATAGAGTAAGTCTATTAGCCTGCTCGTCCCAGTTCATCACTCGACATTTCACTACCTGGCCGAGGATAAACACTTTCTCAGGGTACGGTATGTTCTCTTCACTGAGTTCTCGTTTTGGAACCCATCCCTGTCAACAAAGAAACACCTCATTATAGTACAAATCATCATCTGTTCACCTATTAAAGACTATAGTGTACAATACGGGAGTTTCGAGATCCCAAAACGACGTTGGTAAAGTACAATTTACCGTCGATTAGTCCCACCGTCCGGTGATTATGACATCAAGAAACTCACGTCAAATGATGAAGTCATAATCACCGGATGGTGGGACTAATCGACGGTAAATTGTACTTTACCCACGTCATTTTACGATCTCAAAACTCCTGTATTAAACACGTTTTTTTAGGTAAACATAGCGCTTCTAAAGCTGAGAGTTTCCTTACATGATTTGAAGCCGATTTAAAGTTCATGAATCCATTTTGCATTTCAATTATGCATCATTCATGGTTTCTTATTGTTGAAAGTTAAAAGGACAGCTTTAAGAGAGTAAAATGTTGCTGGAATACAATTAAACACTCAGTTCCACTATAAACATGACAGACATGAAGACCTCTGGTGACCAAAATTAGGTCAAATATAAAACTCCAATGCGATAGCATAGCAAGCGCACACAGACATATAAATATTATGTCAAAATGTCACATTCAACACAAGGTGGGAATATTTGAACCAAAATCACATCATTTTACTATCTTGATATCCGAACATTTATTTAACTTTAATTTTTCATGTCCTTAACCTCATCAATGTATATGTCGAGAAGTTCCTACCTTGAAGTTGTTATAGAATGCGACCAGCACCCCCTTGTCTGTTACTTTTGATGTTATTTTGACAGTGATCTAACCGCGTCACTATGTATATGTCGAGAAGTCCCTACCTTGAAGTTGTTATAGAATGCGACCAGCACCCCCTTGTCTGTTACTTTTGATGTTATTTTGACAGTGATCTAACCGCGTCACTATGTATATGTCGAGAAGTCCCTACCTTGAAGTTGTTATAGAATGAGACCAGCACCCCCTTGTCTGTTACTTTTGGCGTTATTTTGACAGTGATGTAACCGCGTCACTATGTATATGTCGAGAAGTTCCTACCTTGAAGCTGTTACAGAATGCGACCAGCACCCCCTTGTCTGTTACTTTTGATGTTATTTTGACAGTGATCTAACCGCGTCACTATGTATATGTCGAGAAGTCCCTACCTTGAAGTTGTTATAGAATGCGACCAGCACCCCCTTGTCTGTTACTTTTGATGTTATTTTGACAGTGATCTAACCGCGTCACTATGTATATGTCGAGAAGTTTCTAACTTGAAGTTGTTATAGAATGCGACCAGCACCCCCTTGTCTGTTACTTTTGATGTTATTTTGACAGTGTTTTAACCGTGTCACAATACATATGGTGAGCAGGTCCTACCTTGAAATTGTTATAGAATGCGACCAGCACCCCCTTGTCTGTTACACTACAGATAAAACCATCTAACACAAGATTAGGCTCCAGCTGGCTCCAACTCGTCAGAACGGGAAGTTTAGAATTCACCAGAGATTTCTTCCTGGTTAGCAGTACTTGCTTCTTTTTAACATCCACCATTAAAACCTGTATAAAGTTGAATTTATTGGATCAGGGTCCAGTGTCATCAATGTTCCTAGTAACCTAACGAAACTCCAAAACTAAACGAAAGTTAAATTATTCTTAGGAAAGCATTGCATATTAATAATCAAAATAATATTCTTCATCTGAATCTATTGTCCTTAATCTCTGTTATAGTAATACTACTCACAGGAGAATTTTAGATTTCGTATATAATTACGTTCTGACTTGTTTGACCGAGCAATTGGTTTCGTAACTAATCTGGACATTTTATATTGTTTTCCAACGAGCCTTGACAAAGCCCTAAAAGGCCTGTATCAAAATTTGAAGATTCAGTAGGATTTATACAGTACACGAAATAATTACTTTTACAGGATTTATACAGTACACGAAAAAATTACTTTTACAAACGATCCAACCAGTCCAACCAGATATTAAAACAAAATTAGACGGGTTTTTTTTTTAATTTTTACTGCATTCTAAAATAATCTTTGCATGTGAACCTTATTTAACAAAGTTGACTATGTCCAAGGACTCATCAACTTTATAGAACTTACCCTGCATTTTATTTTGATGCCTTGTGTGAACTTTTTACCAGGATATTTTAATGGGAAGTCAGCCAGATGTAGATTTGGGATGAAGCCCGACAGATGGTTTGTAATCTTAACAGAAACGCCTTTCTCGTGGATCTGATCGACTGTGCACTGGAGCAAGAAGGGATACAGTTATACAATGGCAAAATCAGCAATAAATGAAAAGTCACACTACAAGTTAGCACATCTATATTATAAGATCATACATTTTATTTATCAAAGAACACAAAAGCTATGTTGGAAAACATAAAAAAAATATATATTTTCTCAATTTCTTAATATGCAAGAGTAAACATTTTCATCAGTGTTATTTTTCATGAGTCAAAAGGCCTTCATGTAATTAGTGGAAACTTCCCCCTCACATAAATTTCAACATTTAGTTTACATGAAAAAAAAATTTAACAAGTAAATTGAAAAGCTAGCAAAGTTATCTATTACAATAGCAACAAACTTCTGACATTTGTTGTTTAAAATTTGTATTACCGTACATTACTCCAAATTCACACTTACCTCCAGAGTTGTCCCTGGAATTATATCTTGGAACTGTAGAAAATTTGTAAGGATGGACCTGCAAGAGGTTAATGACTTACACATAAATGGATACAGATATTACACAGTCGTCATGTATTTTAGAAATGCTTACATACACAAAGAGTTCATCTAGAGTTGGTAAATATTCAAAAGGTTCAACAAATTGTGTAGTATGCATTTTTAAAATTGAATTTTTGCTTAATACGCATTGCACAAAATACTCAGTAGTTTATAATTAAAGATTGAATTTCAATCATGGGTAAATCATATCTAAGAGATTTAAATACCAAGAAGTAATTGCAACATGAGTACCCCGTACCCAAAACACATGCATACCCAAAAGAGAAATTTATATATATCAAACTTAAAATTGAAATTGATGTAAAGAAACAACAGAATATAACCTTATACACTGTGTAATGTAACGTTCTACTTACTCCTTCAGACTGATGATTACCAAGTTATCCACAGGGTTAAAATCCATAATACGGCACCTACAATGATAATCGTGATTGGTTTTATAAACATCTATAATTATAATCATGATTGGTTTTATAATCATCTGCAATGATAATCATGATTGGTTTTACAAACACCTACAATGATAACCATGATTGGTTTTCTAATCACCAACAATGATAATCATGATTGGTTTTACAAACAACTACAATGATAACCATAATTGGTTTTATAATCACCTACAATGATAATCATGATTGGTTTTACAAACAACTACAATGATAAACATGATTGGTTTTACAAACACCTACAATGTTTATAAAACCGCAATGTTTCTTGTCTGATAATTCACTGACTTTTGGCCTTGAAGACCAAGAATTTATCCAGAAAACAAGTTATCTGGATTATAAAATGAACTTGATTTCCATCAAATACATAAAATGGTTATTACCTGTGTATATCATCAACCTTGAAGTTGTCTTTGACATTTTCAATCAAACTGTCACGGAGATTAGGGATCTAAATAATTAAAGGAAAACAAAAAGAAATTACATAATACATACTCTCAAGTACTGATTGTTCTCTGAAAATCAGCTAAAATATTATTTAAAAATAGTTTGAAAACGTTTTACTTATGACAAAGTATAACCACTGAATACAGTTTAATTTACTTATTCCATGAATTTTTTAAGAAACAACATTCATAACTTACATCACAGAAAGCTTTCATGCCCTTCTCTAGAGAAAAGTATACTCCAACATGACTGTCGACCTTCCTCACTTTAGCCTCTTCAAGGATATCCCCTCGCTGGAGGGAGCCAAACTGACTCTCTGAGGCAACACCAGAGTAGCCCACTAAGTGGGGGAGAGCAGAAAGGGAGACAATCTTTGTGCTCCCATTAACATACAAAACAACAGCGTCAATCTGAAAACGGATGAATAAGTTTTCTGCATTTTGATTCCATCATTGTACAGAAAAATGTTTTTGTTCAAAATAAATGAAATATCATCCTTTTCTTTCATACATGGGATAAAAATAATTATGTTTCGGTAAATTGAAGAAATTATATATAAAATCTCAACCCTTATCAAAGGTTTGACTGGTCATCGCACAGCAAGCCTCATGCTGAGTAGCCAAAGTTTTCACTTCTCAATTATCTACTAACGAGATTGGTTGGTGTTCCCGGGAGATTTCCTATTATGTGTTATCTTAAACAAGTTTTTAATTCTGTCTGATTTTCCTCGAATCTTTTAACTTTGTTTTGATCCTACATACCTCAGGCCGACCTTTGTAAGTCATGGCTGGTTTGGGTAGATGTGAACCATGAATGTGTCCACGAAACTGTAGAAACTTTACCAGCAGTCTGTTTTCATCTACCTTCAATTCAACACAAAAGTACATAAATTGAATATATTTCGTCCAACACTTCACCATTACAAAAATATTAAGATATTCCAGTATTCTAATTTTAATACTATTGGATAATGTTATAGATAATTTTGATGTTAACGCCTTCTCATGAACAAATTTGTAACAAAGATAGTGAGACACTGTAATAAAGTGGTAACTATTACCTGAATTCAAACCTAAATCAAATTTAGCCAAAAATTGCCTTTGTTTGCAGGTTTTTTAAGGAATAACTTGGTTTTATACCAGCATACCCACTAACAAAGATTAACATACGTTTACAGTAAAATATGGTTATAACGAACCTCTTGGGGCCAACAAAATCTCTATGTTATAAACAAAGTCATTTACACACATATAACAGATATCTGATAAGAACCTTGATAGGGAATGAAAATTACTACGTTTTAAAGTTGTATTGCTGCTAATTTCACTGTAACGATATGTAACTTAAACATTTGACATTTAAACATTGACACTTGATGATTTAGCTTCCCAAAAGCATATGTCGGCCTATAAGAGAGCCGAAATCTAGGAATCATATATTCCTGATTTTGAATAAAGCGCCTTCAATCACCGCCATGTTCAGTGACTTCGGGTTTTGTCGGATTCCTAATCATATCACGTGACTGACGTTCCACTCGACCTGCACGTGGTCAGCCAGGTAACTAGCGTAAGCACACATGTGTTTGTTTACGTTTTCCTTCTGGCCTATATGAGCAAATCATGCTAGTATATGTCCACAGATTGAGTATTTGAAACATCCAATTTACACATTACCGTAAAATGTTGTGTGTATCAAATATTGTAATGTGCGAGCATTATTTTCTTTGTAGATAGAGTCTGATGAGGTCGACCACTTATTTTGTTTATGAAAAATTGTTGATATTTTCTCTTGGTTTCACAACTCTCGTTTTACTTCGAGATTGTCGCGACGATGTTCGTAAGAGTTCTGAATGATTCGGCATCTTTCGAGCCTATTTGTCACGTGTACACGTTAAAAAGATTTTTTACTTTTATAATTAAAGATACTTCCAGTGCTGCAACTTTATAAAAAGTGGTAAAATTAGAAAGTTTAAACCTCGGACAGACGGAGAAAAATATGTATAACACTTAAACAGTTTTCACTATGACAAAAAGAGCAAAAGTTATAGACCATACAACTTTAACCATGAATTCACTGTAAGTGTAATCTTAATATGTTTTATCCTACTTCTTTGTTTCATTGTCAGAGGCACAATAATTAACTTTAATAAAGATGGAGTATGTTATATTCTTTGCATACATTATATTCTGTATTTGCATATTACAAAGTTATCTGCCCTTGCAGGTTGGTATTTATTATGATGTCATGTGTTTGTGAGAATAACGTCAAACTTTTCAGAGAAAAATAATGACGTCCCAATGAGATACCTACTGACAAGGGAGGTAACTCTGTAATATGCAAAGATGGAATATCTGAACCTCACACTTCTTACCCTTATGATTTTGGCCTTGACCTTCATTCCTGGTATCATACATGTTAACGGCAATCTCACAGAGTTCCCAAGCTGTAACAAAAGTCGCCTCTTAACAACACATACCACAGTCAGTTGGAGTCTTCACAATCATGATACATTTGACTTTTGATGGCCATTTTAATGTTTTTTCTGTGGTCTAATAATAGTACCCTCAATATCCAGGGGTTACTATCAGTATCATTATGCCCATCCCTGCGCCATGTCATAGCCAAACTGAATGTGCAACAACTTGTGTCTAAGATGAGATAGGGTACTTTGGCTCTTTGATGTACACCAAAAGAAATCGCTAGATTGATTAACATCACACTGTATTATCTTTGAAACTGGGTGTCTCTTCTTTGTTATCTTCAAAATAAGTCATTCTAAGCCTGTAATTTTGCCTTCAATTTTACTGTCATACAGTTTATGATAACAGGGGTTTTCCTCACTGCTTTGGGAATTGGGCCTATGGCTTTGAATTTGGGAAAATGTGCGACAAAACCAGGATTTGGGGAAAATTATGAAATATGAAATAAAGCATAAAAAATAAGATTTTTTATTTCCAATGTTGTTTATGTACTTTTCTGAAGCCAATTCACAAATATTTAAAGTCTTAACCAACTAAGTTCATGCAATATTTTGGATAGTTTTCAAGAAATTTTGATTTGGAGAAATTTAAGGCTTGAATTGGGAAAAATTTAGAAGTTTTGCCATGGGGAAAATTGAAAAAAGCCCTGGATATGGTTCAGGGGTGGACATAACAAAAGTAATAGTAACCCCTGGAGTATCTAGGATGATTCATAGAGATCTTTCAACTAATATTTAATCCTTCTGACAGTTAGCCACCACCATTTGTGGTCTTTTTATATGCCTATCTATAATGGTGGATGCTTTTCCCACCTGTAAATGATGCAATATTCAGCTACCTTTTTGTTGTCTATTTTAAGAGACCTATCAGCTAAAACTGAACTTACCTGAGCTTTAGCCACTTTTTTGGGATCAATGGAAACCTTGATCACCCGTAGACTTCCCCTTCCAACATCTGACCCGTCACCATCAGTTGTTACTAAACAGCAGACGGCTTCTCCAACATGGAGGGATTCTCCTGGGAACGTCAAAAATCATTATGAAAGCAAATTTTCAGACACAGATTAGTATTTTAGGCTTTCAACATCCAGTCTACTACACCCTGAAAATACTAAAAAACAAAATGAAAGGGGTTGAGTGGTTAAGATGTCTTGACAATATTACATCATGCCCTCCAACTCTGGGTTGCAAGTTCAGATTCCACATAAGGCAGACACCGACTGTTGGTCAGTTTTTTTTCCCAGGCACTCTGACTTTCTTCTACATGTCCTTAAATGACCTTAGATGTTGATAGGGCATTACATCAAAGAAACCAAACCAAGAACAAAATGGAATATACATGTATCTCATAATTCTTTGCTATGTTGCTACGGTTGTAAAGGATACGTAGCTTTTACATAACTAATATGAGATTTAATTCTCTGGTGAAAAGGTATCTTCTTATGAACTTCTTTGATACAATTTTGATTACATAAAGTTAGCATGACAGCTAAATAATAAATTAGGGAAAATCAAAGAAAGCGTTTCTGTCCAATATCTACCAATGATTGTTTATTGTTTTACCATTGTTGTACTGTTCAGCATCTGTGTTGTTAAGAAAGGCTCTTGTTCCACTGATACCAACATCCACCACGTAACCATGATCCTCCACACTCTGGATACATCCATGTAGTACCTGAACCAGATAAATCTCCCTAAATAGCTATTCCAAATAAAACAGTAACTTCTTCCTGATGACCTATGAAGACTCAAGTGTTGATATCATTAATTATGTTGACAGTGCATACCACTCTTAGCAATAATAAAGCAAAAGAAGGAAAAACATTATAAAACATTAAGATTTTTCTTTGCAAAAAGTGAAGTCCATTACTATTAGTGAGAAAATTTGCCATTTTAAAAACTTTACCTACAGATCTACAGTACTTAATTTCTTGAGATTGTCTGGTTGTTTGCAGACAAATCTTGATAATTACTGTTTTCTAAATAAAACCTTAAGTCTTACTTGAAGGCTTATAATAGTTATGATTCTCAGTCTTTGATGTTTGAGATTATGTTTACAAAACCTTATGATATCTGACTGAGCATTAAAACATCTCATTAGGCTGACAGATGTTTACGCTTACCATGTCCTTGGTGATGTGACTGGCTACCATGCCCTCATTTATCTCCCTTGGATTAATGGTCAGTTTGAAGTTATGTTTTTTCTTTGACGTGGATGAATCCATGACCTTACATGGCAGTAACTGACCAACACGGAACATTTCATGAAGGCTTGGCACATCCTAAAAGAAAAGAAAGATGACCATCACATCTTATATCCTATACAAATAGTTGACCATAATTTTGCAAGTTACATCCTAGAGTCTAGGAAACAGGCAATTTTTATCCAATAAGAAGATATTGATTCATTTGATTGAGTAGATAAAAGAGATTGCTATTATGGTCTAAAAGGAAACCATGTAAGTAGTCAATGTATTTCAAGTTTATGAAGACTAAATTAGAAAACAGCTAATATTGGTAAGAACATTAATATAACTTCATGACTTTCTATAGTACAGCATACTAAATATTTCAGATATTTGTTCATCAACAAATCTTACCCATACCTTAATTCATTAGAATTACATCTTGATGAGTTATACCCATAAATTCAGTTTGTGACCACAGCATGGATTGTAGCATAAATAAATGAAATATGGCTGAAGCATAACTGCAAATACGACTGTAACACATTTTGATTAAAGTCTCAGAAAGTTACCAGTGCATTAGCAGAATCACTGGAGGCAGCCTCTGTCAGCCTTTGGAGAAGCTGAGTGTAAGCATCTGAGATGTTGGTGATTTGTACAGAGCCAGATAGTCCGTTCGGAAGTCCTACACACAAGGCGTAGTCTTCTACTCTCGTAATACTGCCTGTTAACAGCATGGCATCACTCACCATCTACAAACATAAGATTAACTCAATATTAAATAGTGGAACAAACTTGAGAGTAAGCATTACACAATCAACAGTTATATAATATGATGATTCAATAAGGTTACATCAGCTTTCAACAAAAGGCTCTGAAGCCTGAGTGAATTAACTACCAAGCCAAATATTAATTATAAAGTACATGAATAATCAATAAATGCTGAATTCAAGAAGGTCCAAATATTCAGATCAGGTAATTAAGCAGAAAATCATATTCCTTGCATGTTTTTAAACTATTAAACAGTACAATTTGAATTTAAATTTCAAATTTATAAAATATGCCATGATTGTGGCATCATGATATCAATCAAATCTTGAAGTTGGTATTATTTCATATGTTGCCAAGCTTAAGATTTCAAACTACTGTGCAAAAGTGCACACACTTACGTTTTTCTTCAAGGCACATGTTCTCTCAACAATTTTCTCTGAAGAATTATTCTTAGAGGTCACTTTCACTTTTTTAGCAACTTTTTCCTTTACAAATTCTTTCTTTCTTTTCTTTTTAGGTACTTCAGGTTCTTCAGACTAAAAGTAAACCAAAATGTAAACTTCTGTAAAGTAAAACAAATCTGAACACAAATTCATCATATCATAGAAATAAATTGAAGGACAAATTTATCTAAATATTAAAGTAAATGAATAATTTTCACTTAAATATGGCTTCAATAATTAAGATACAAGACTAAAATTCAACGAATTATTTGTAGCTATTAATTTCAATTTGGTGATTCAAATCTTCATTTAATAGTAAATCTTTAAAAGTCATAAATAAAATCAAAGTTGTTACCAGATTACATAATGAATAGACGTTGGCAAGTATTGAAGACATCTTTTCAATAGAGCTTAAAATAAATCTTACTTAAATAGTGTACTGATCCTTGATTATCAATAAAGTTCCCTTTCTTTCAAAGAAAGTAGACCTCGTTACTCGTTAATTGATAAAATAAAAAAAAAAATTTAAAAAAAGTATTCATAGACAATAAGGAATATGAAATTTGAAGTTGATTTTCTAACAGTATTTAGCCCTACACACATATCTGTTTTCACTATTGCAGTCTTTACTTACATGGAAGAGGTCCTCATCTTCTATTGGTGCGGAGTCCTTCTTCCTCCTTTTGGTATTACCTCCCCTTGGAAAGTTTTCTTCCATTTTCTTTTCTTTTTTTTTTTATTAACCTTGTACATGTATATCACTGAAAAAAATACATACCCAGTATTCATTATTAGAATAATAGAGACCTAGGGCGCAGCTGGAACCGGGCTTTGTATCAAACTCTTGTGATAGAGATGTCTCAGTAACATTAATCTATGTAAATCATCCATATATGTAGGATTGGAAAACTTTCTGGTAAACAGGAAACAGAAATCATAACTAGATCCAGCGTTGCGCAAGACAGATTACACTCTTGCAAAATTCTTAATCTCAGTTAACATTTACCTTTGGTTCTGAATCTAACTTAAAAGCCGTTTTAAGTGACCATAGGCATTTGCTTCTTATTTTTCCACCTGGCAACGGAGAATGACATCGAGATATATTTTGTAGCTGTAGTCACATATTTTTGCATAAAGTGAAAGCAGAATTATTCTATGCTAAATAGTGTTTTTCTTGTTATAAGCTCACTTAGCTAGTAATTCAGCAACTCAAAGCTATGATTCTGATGTAAAAATGGTTTCTAGCAGTGCAGTAATTATTAAGTCAATGCACGCAATAAGCAATAAGAAAATTAAAATATGAAATTAAGAAATCCCAAACCAGACTAAACTTATAAGAGCAAACTCCTTCAAGATAAGAGTGATCAATGAATGGAATAACTTATCAGAGGATGTGGTGGACAGTGAAACCATCAGCCAATTCAAAAGTAGACTAAATAATCACTGGAAGCACCTGGATATTAAATTTCAACCGACTAGTATGAAAATGAACAAATGTGTCTTGAATACAAATAGTAGGAAATCCATGCTTTATTACGATGTCAGACTGACTTGATAGTATGCCAGGTAAGAACAAGACACATAACATCCATAAAATTGAATCACATGATGGGTACCTGGCATCTAAACTGCATTCATAACCATTATAAATTTCTATTAGGTAGCAATTTGGAAAAAAAGAACAGATTAACTGCTGCGCTCTCAGATAGGCTTTGCCTACTAAAATTATATTAATTCCACTGTTTTTTTCTTCAAAATTCTCTCTAATTTACATTTACAGTACCCCCCCCCCCCTCTTCTTTTTTTTTGCTTGATTATGCATTGTCCTTAAAACATTTAAATTGTAACTTAAACACGGACAAAAAAATGATGATGGGAATTCCTCTCATGAAAATTAAATAAATTCCATTGCTTTGATCTATGTTACCAATTTAACACTTTTGCACAGGGCCGAGTCGACCACGTGTTTTTGTTTACATCGGTCAAGTGTGTACATTCTCAGGCTTATTCCATTTAATCACAGAATCAACAATGCTAATTTTGACCTGATAAGTAGCCAACATGTCTTCAAAATACCCTATTATAAATCTATGTATCTATATAATTGAATAATCTGATAAAACTGTTTTTACTTACACCACAGGAAAACATTTTTACTGCCATTTTAAAGCATTCTAAAGACGTTGATTTACTGCTGATCAACAAGACGTTTGCCAAAAAACAGGTAACACTTTAACCGATTAACGTATACATATATTACGGAATGTATTGATCAACACGAATAATTTTATCTAAATTAACTTTAATATTTAATCGTCAAACGATTTTTTCGGATCCTATAATTTCTGATTTTGTTTGCGTGACGACGTGCCGTCTTAGCTGCAAAATCGTCTGTTCAATATTTCCGGAAACAGCTCGTATCAATTTTTAGAAAACATTCCAAGATGTCTGCGACCATGGTAAGATTGTAAACAACCTTGTTTTCCAGCTCCATTTATAAACTTTAGAGCCTTATTTAAGTTATTTATTTGTAAAGAATAACTTAAGTTAACTTATTGTGATACGTTAGAGTTACATGAGATGGATGACATTTTACATAGCCGTACTTTGCTGATTGTCCTTTCTAAAGTTTGACTGCATGCAAAGTTTCATAACAAGTTCATCAGTTCATATGCATATTACTTCATCTCTTTCTTCTGACACTAACATGTTTTTATATATATCAATTATTTATAATGACCGAATGAAAATTCTTAATATCAAATGCCTTAATGGTCAGACTCACCGTTTTAAAATCAGAAATATTTGAAGGTTTTGTTTTTATCAAACTCGGTTTAATAGCATAAGTTATATAAATCGGTTAATATCATGCTTAAAAATTACTATGTAACTAAAGGTCTGTGTCTGAATGATAATGATCTGTTTCAGGTGTATTTCATTTCTTTTTGTCAAACTAACTAATTATCAATCATTAAGTTTGCCTGTATTATGTGTCCGTCAATCAATCTACCTACCTGGTTACTACCATTGCATGAGAGTCGACTAGTCAGCCATTTTTTTTATCGGATATTACTTTGCTGACTGTCGACTCTCATTTCCGAAGGCTTGTTTCTTTGTTGCAGCTACCGATGTCGGATGAAGTCGGAAGGAAAAATTCAATAATATCAATAGTTTTAGCTCTAACATAGATAACATCGATGTGTACTTACAGATTAGGTATTAATTCAGTGATTTTTCAGGGTATTTTAGGAAAAAAGTTTTTGACACAAATTGGGAATTTTTAATCGCGAAAAGAGCGGTTTTAGGGAAAAGTTACCCATTACTGATCATGGCTGTTATTAGAACGAATATACATACCTGGCCTACTATTTTTCTGTCTAAAAGTCTTTTGAGCTACAATATTGCAACTAGGCTGTTATAGGTAATTAAATATTGTGTAACTGATTTATTTGATGTTACATGTTGTTTTTACATGGACCTGAATTGCATAAACAAAACAAACTTTCATCAAGACAGCTTTTTATTTTCTCAGCAATTCGATTTGGGAATTCTTCATTGCTGTTGGGAAAAATATAGGAGGGGGGGGGGTTTGGCATTGGGAATGGGGTCGTTTACTTACCCCAGTTATATAAGGAGAAAAATCCCTGTAATTATCTCATTTATCAAGTAAAATCATAACTTGAGGCCTCATGAAATAGTATTTTGGCGGATTAGATATGATGAATACTTTCCGTAACATTTTAACCTAGTTTTAAACATGGCGGCTGTTTACTACAAAAAACGGAATGTGAATTCAAGCGGGCAGAATACAAGTAAAAGTAAAGGCAGATCAAGCGTTTTGGGGACTTTGCAATTCGTTTGTTCTATTTACCAGCCGGATTGCAAGTTTTATCTGGGTCATGAAAGTTTACGTTAGAAGATGTAAATATTTGTTTTAGATGGATTTTACGGCTTATTTTGTCAAAATACTTGTTAATCTATGAAAAAGAGGTAGGTGTTTGACATTTATGATTATTTAAATATAGTTTGAACGTTTTATATTGTCACAATCCAAACTTTGAAAATGTTACCCTCAGCATCGGGCAAATGGCCTATCGGAAGATAGAGGTTAGACACGACGTAATGTTCCAAAAGTGTCTCGTCGTGCTATACCTCTAGGAGTACCTACCTGGTCTACCTGGCTTCGGTCTGTTAGTTAGACGATTTCATCCCTTGACCACCTTGAATAGTTCGTAATCATTGATGCTTAGTTGCGCCTTTTCCTTAATGTTAATCCTCATATTTTTGGTTGTGGTTTGGCGGGATCCTCTTTTCTATTTACACAAATCCCCGCATGTCTATTTACAGTTAAAATCATCCAATTCTGTCTGTATATAATTTCCAATATTACTCTAGAAATTGTTTTTGATCCCAGTTTTTAATTGATGAAGAGACAAATGTATTACCAGGTATATAAGAAACAATCTTACTACCATACTTGCCAGTTGTCAGTGTAATGTAAATGGATAGCTAGGGGTTGCTGTTTGGCTTCAAATGGCACCTGCATTCTTCCATTAGATATTACTATTCTGTAGTTGTATGTTACAGAGTTATCTGCCCTTACGGGTAGGTACTGATTAATGAATCATATTGAGTATATGATAATTTGAGAAAATACAGCAGCAGTTTTACTCACAAAGTAATGACATCTTAAATGACACCACAAGGGAGATAACTCTGACATACAAAGACAGATTAGAATGATAAAATTAGAACAAAACACCGCAAGATGATACCTAAGCCTCCCAAAACACATGTATTTCACACACAAAACACAGTGGTATTCAGAGGAGGTTGTCTATAAATGTATAAATGACCTTACAGATAATAGTTATTAATAGAACATTATAACCATCATGCTACATGTATCCAGCTACCAACCAACCAAATGCTCTTATAATATAGCTTATTTGCATATGTACAGATCCTTGGGAGGAGTCTTTATCGTACCCTGCAAAGGGCACCCCAGGTTCTGTCTGCCTCAAGAGTCCGAAGATGTCTGCATGCTCGAGGACTTGCTACCTCATTAGCATCAGATCGTGTCCAGGATATTGTAGAAATACGTCCACCGGTGGATCTGCTGTCTTCTGAGGAAATGATGATGAAAGAATCAGGTAGAATAACAAGATTAAAAAAATTACAATGATGATATGGCTAAGTTGGCAATAACTTCATTCTTGGTCTAATTTCTAACTACCAGGGTTATAATCAAAGTACCCATGCATACATACAAGTCCATTATAAAAATCATACTACAAAAAATAACTGTTATTAAGATATTGAAATATGATATTGTCTCAGTTCTTAAGTTCTAAAACGAATATAATCATCGTATAGGTTTGAAATACACTTCTGTTGTTTAATTCATTAATGGATATTTCAAGTAAACTTCATATTATGTATATAACATATTCATAAATCACATATTTTATTCATCCAGTTCATTCTTTTAATTAAAAATTGTCAGATGATAACAGCTGTTACCTATATATGCATACAATTATTTTTTTTTTTTTTTTTTTTTCCAGTGGCCAAAGTAGCAAAAGAAGTTATCCAACCTTTGGTAAGGAAAATGGATGCAGAAAGCAAGATGGACAAAACTGTAATGGATGCTTTATTTCAAAATGGGGTAAATAATCTTTTATGCCTTTATTTTAGACATTTGTCAGTATTACCAGAATTGTATTTGAGTTAATTGTATTAAATTGGTTACTGATTTGTTTTCTCAAATGATTCAACATTTCCAATTGTCAGTTAATGGGTGTTGAAATTCCTGCTGAGTATGGTGGTACCAATGGGTCCTTCTTCATGGCAAATCTGGTGATTGAGGAGCTGGCTAAAGTGGACGCATCGGTCAGTGTTATGTGTGATGTGCATAACACGCTCATCAACAATCTGCTTATGAAGCTTGGTACGAAGGACCAGAAGGACAGGTACCTACCGCGACTTGCCACAGATACGGTAAGTAATACTGGTACACAGCATTTGCTGTTTTATTGAGAGTTAACCGCCAGTTTTCTAATTTCAACTGCATCAATTCGAAATGCTGCATTTCATTATTCTGTATATTATTAGATTCAATATAAAATGCCTTTTCCTGAAATGATCTCCCCTTATCCTAGATTCCAAAATTTTGGGTACGGTAGATAATTTTAGCAAATTCATTCAATTAAAAAACTATAGCATGCAAAAAGTATAGAAAAAGCATTGAAAATGATTGATGGATCTATATGAATTGTGGAATGTTTTGATATCACAGAAAGTGATTTTTATGATTTAAATTTTCCTACTAGATTGGTAGTTTCTGCCTGTCCGAGACTGAATCTGGATCTGATGCTTTTGCTTTGAGAATGTCTGCTGTGAAACAAGGAGATTCATATCTCCTGAACGGAACCAAAATCTGGATCACTAATGCTGAACATGCTGGGCTCTTTATGGTCATGGCAAACGCCAACCCTACAGCTGTAAGTTAGCTTCAGACTATTGGTAAAACAGCCAATAATCATACATTAGTTACTCTATCTAGAATATACAGAGGATTCTATTTATCTCTATAGAGTATTTCCCAGAAAAAAATATGCGAATAACCAAAGTATTCATATAAGCGGAAATGCTATTTTGAACCTCCATTTGACCCCTACATCCATGTGAATAGGCAAATAAACCTGCCTTAAAAACTACCTCTGTATTAAGACCAACTGCTTAATGAGTTCTTTCTCAAAAGTCCCAAATGGTCAATTTCAGCACAATTTGACCTGTGTATTAAGACCACTTGGCTGTAAAGACCATTTTTTCTTGGTCTCTTGAGTGGTCGTTATTGACAGGTTTAATTGATACCACATTAGTTAAATTATTGATTAATGGGTTAATCTATTATAGGACCCTCAGATAAGTCCCTTAGTGAAAGTAATTAGATGTACCCATATTTGCTTATGTTTGATTTTATCCCCATAATCTTTTCAAAAAGTTCATATTTCTTCAAAAACTCAAGATGGTAATTCAACTTTGCTTGTAATTAATGACATACATGTAACATGGCTATCCTTGTGGATATAGCTAAAGGTAAGTCATAAATCATATTTTTGGATAAAAACATATTACGTGTACATGTATCGACATAAGTTATCTTTAAAAAAAGAGAAAAACAAATTGTCACGATAATGTTACGTAAATCAAGAGGGTTCAATCCAATTCCTTACTTTATATCTTGACGTGTAATACATGTATGCATTATGGCATTAATACTTCAGGATAAAAGACATATACTCTTCTAAATAAAAGGAAAACATTTTGGCATCCAAAAAAAATTTGTTGTGAATGTGTACATGTATCGAGGATTAAAACTTCAACAACTGACTCATGGATATCTCAATTTGTTCACTGATGAGTAAATGTTTCAGGGTTACAAAGGAATCACCACATTCCTTGTAGACAGAGATACAGAAGGACTAAGTATCGGAAAGAAAGAAGACAAGCTAGGAATACGGGCCTCTAGTACATGTCCTGTACATTTTGAAAATGTTAAGGTAACCATAGTATTACAGCATAATTTCAAATTACAGGTATACTGTTTGCATGAACAATCATCACCAAAACACTGCCTAGTACATGTACAATGTACTTTAAAATCTCTTGTACTGTTAATTTTAAAGGATTTACTGAATTATGTGTTGGAGCTGTCATTTGTCCAACTATGCTGAGTTTCATTCAAAATATACTGAATGACTTTATTGTTGTATTTAGTATTTTAAAGCTACTTTTCATTTAGTCTTTTGGGGCACTGACAAAAGTTTTGAAATTAGTCTCAGCCTCTGTTACTAACTTTGAATAATGATTTTAATAAAAGCTTTAGTTTTAAGTTATGAAAAGTGGGTGGTGTATGTAAGAATTTTATTATTGTCCTTTTCTACAAATTTTTTTTTTCTAATTCTAGGTGCCCGCCACCAATGTGTTGGGAGAAGTTGGACATGGTTATAAATATGCTATAGAGATACTCAATGAAGGGCGTATAGGAATTGGATCACAGGTTTGTCCTGAAATTTATTACCAAAAACTCCCCGAAATGGTACATAAAGTCCTGTTTCATTGTCTGTTATGAGTTTCTTTTTCAAAGACCATATTGATTGGCCCTCTTCTTTATTTAGAATATAACTTTTGATATCATTCTATTTATAGCTCCTCCAATTCTAGAAGCCTATTCCCTTTTAAGGAGCTGGAAGATCTTTCAAAGCTTCGATTCTAAGAAGAGCGCAAATCAATTTGGTCTCAGGCCACATACGTTTAAAATTATTAGGTTGGAAATAAGACATGAATACTTTATAGATCCTAATTTCAGTTCTGTTGAAATTTTCAGATGTTGGGTTTGGCTGAAGGCTGTTTCAACGCAACGGTACCATATACACAAGAGAGGAAGCAGTTTGGTAAACGAGTCTGGGATTTTCAGGTACATGAAGAATCATGGTTTATTTACGTATGACAAAAAAAAGTTTTTGATACTGGATTTGGACCTGGTTTGATCAAATTTTATCAAGAATTCCATAGAAGAATTATTGTTCAAATGATGAATATTATTGACGCTCTGTCGGCGGTGGAGCATCTTTAAGCGAAATACCTAATATAATGAAAATTTTAAAGATGCTCCACCGCCGACAGACCAAAAATGATATTCATCATTTGAACAATAATTGGTGTTTAATCGTGTATATAGTAGTCTAATTAACACAAAAAATAATATAAAAATAATTTATTTTGCCTTTGGTACATGCTCATGCAGTAGTTCATTTCATATAGGATATAGTGGTACGGATTTTTTTCGGGATGCAATTAATTATTTTTCATATTTTTAACTTGAAGTAAAAT
The DNA here is from genome assembly GCF_041381155.1 of Argopecten irradians. Lineage (NCBI taxonomy): Eukaryota > Metazoa > Mollusca > Bivalvia > Pectinida > Pectinidae > Argopecten > Argopecten irradians. The sequence goes on from NC_091144.1 coordinate 31,731,386, forward strand.
TAGAAGCTCAAACTTTTCAATGGTGGTAATGGTATAAAGTAAGTAACTTTTGTTACTGAAGAAAAATACTAAATCGTCTGCTCCTGTTTTTAATAGTGAAAAAATACCATTTGTCAGCGGTGGAGCATCTTTAAGAGAAGTTTATACAGTATAAATATATACATCATTTTATTTAAAGAATTTTGAAATATATCGCCTTTATCATCAGTGAAGAAACTATGTTTACTAACCTTTCCGCCTCCTTACAGGCCATGCAGCATCAGATTGCTCATGTTGCCACCCAGATTGAGGCTTGCCGTCTGCTTATTTACAATGCGGCCCGTAAAAAAGAGGCTGGTGAGTCATTCATCAAGGAGGCAGCTATGGCTAAGTACTATGCCTCAGAGGTAAGATTCAATTCATTTACTAGTAACTTCATTTTAACCATTTCAAATAAAAGTCAAACTTTCATTCTACTCCAATAACATGAGAGTCCACTGGTCAGCCATTTTCTTATCGGACATTATTTTGCTGACTGTCATTTCAAAAGTGTCACAAAGTGCTATACCTCTAACATAGTTGGAGTACTCTCATGTTAGAAATTGCCACTATGATGTAATTTGGGATGTAGTATTTGACATTAAAGTGTCACATTTTGTTAAAAATCACTAAATATTTCAATAGTTTTAATCATATCAACTGTGTTCTTATTGTATCAATTGATATCTTTAATACCAGGTCCTTTTTGTAGGTGATTATAATTGTACATTGGGCTGAGGTGAAGTAGGTGTAATATCTTTCCATCATGACCTGTAGCCTTACACACATATTGATGAACAAACTTTTCTTGTTATCAAACTATGAAGTTATTGACAAGCATGAATACTACGGAGAACATAAAGTATGTCAGACTTTTGAATTTTCATCGCACTGAACAGGTTGCAGCACTGACAACAACGAAATGTCTGGAGTGGATGGGAGGAGTAGGTTATACCAAAGATTACCCGATAGAGAAGTACTACAGAGACTGTAAAATTGGTGAGTATATAACCAAAGAGAATACTACAGGACTGTAAAATTGGTGAGTTTATAACCAATAGAAAAATACTACAGGGACTGTAAAATTGGTGAGTTTATAACCAATAGAGAAATACTACAAGGACTGTAAAATTGGTGAGTCTGTAACCAATAGAGAAATACTACAGGGACTGTAAAATTGGTGAGTTTATAACCAATAGAGAAATACTACAGGGACTGTAAAATTGGTGAGTTTATAACCAATAGAGAAATACTACAGGGACTGTAAAATTGGTGAGTATATAACCAATAGAGAAATACTACAGGGACTGTAAAATTGGTGAGTTTGTAACCAATAGAGAAATACTACAGGGACTGTAAAATTGGTGAGTTTGTAACCAATAGAGAAATACTACAGGGACTGTAAAATTGGTGAGTTTATAACCAATAGAGAAATACTACAGGGACTGTAAAATTGGTGAGTTTAACCAATAGAGAAATCTACAGGGACTGTAAATTGGCGAGTTTGTAACCAATAGAGAAATACTACAGGGACTGTAAAATTGGTGAGTTTATAACTGACAGATAAGTACTACAGAGACTGTAAAATTGGTGAGTTTATAACCCATATACCTATACATTACCTGGGGTAATACATTGGGGGCAAATAAAGACAGGGATTTATAATTTTGAAACACAAGGCTTTCTAAGTATTTGGCCGCATTTTGACTGTAAAATCTCTTAATTAATCTTTCAGTTCACAAAAAAAATCAGAGAGGCAAGATAAAAGTATAAAATAATAATACAATGGGGGAGGGGGGGATGGGAGTGAGGCAGGGATTCAAAGCCACGGAGTGAAGATTCTGTAACAGAAATGTCTGTTCTGTATTTCGGAGCAACAGATTATTTCACAACGAAATATCTATATTATTAAACCGTACATTCTACAGCTATGCAGTAATATGGAAATAACATAGACATTATAATCTAAATGTGTTTTTATTTTCCATTGTAGGAGCCATTTATGAAGGAACTTCCAATATTCAACTAAACACTATTGCTAAGTGTATAGAGTCTGAAGGGATCAAATCATGAATATGACATTTGTACAGTTTAAAATCTCTCTCTCTAATCATCCAGGAACGTGACTATTTTCTGTAATAGATTTAAGGACAGTCTAGTGCTAAATTGTTGGAAAACTTTGGAATACTTTTAGAACACAAATTGCATCAACACCAAGCTGTGAAGTGTGTTTTACAATTTACTGTGATATATCTGACTCTTGGTCTGTTATGAAAGACTGAATTCTTTGAGTTCATATCTACAGCTATGTCTCCTTGTTCTTTTCTATTAGAAGAGTATAACTATAAAGAATGAAGTTGTATAGCCAGATTTATCTAAACAAACACCAAACAAGGTATTTCTTTTAGTGACCTGTTCCTGTTAAAGGAAAACCTAAAAGGCTTTTGGAGACGGTAGTATTTCAGATGTCATAGTGGCCAACTGGCCATCCTAACAAAGGTCAATGGTAAATTTATTGGTATTGAACACCAATAATGTCAGTTTTGGTCTGCAGGTAGAGCCAGACTGTCTTCAGGGAACAGATTTAAAATATATAAATGTAAATATTATGTATTTATTGATAAAATTAAGTGCTAAGAAAAAGTTTTGTATGTACATGTATAAGATTATGTAAAGTGAGAAAAATAATCTCAAACAACTGAACAACTAGCGTGCTTCTCTAGTGTATTACTGTAAAAGTTTGACAGTAGTTCATTCCGTCTTTGTGTATTGCAGAGTTATCTCCCTTGTGGGAAGATATCTATTTGGACATCGTTATTTTGTGAGCAAAACTCACATTGTTAGAAAAGACATGATATCACATGAAATACCTACTCACAAGGTTATATAACTCTAATATGCATCTGCTACAAGAGTGGTGGATACTTATATTTAATAGTAAGGGACATTTAGATATATGTATACATGAATATTTCATATTTCTCTATTAAGTTAATAGAATTTTAAACTTTTAAAATAGATACAGATAGTGAACAAAATAATGTTTTTCTCTGTTTGTACTACTGCTTTCTACTTGGATCAAGTGAATACAGTATAACTTGTCTTATCCGGATCACTATATTCTGGCTAATTTGTATGGTACAATGTGTGGTGGGTTTTATTAGTTTAATGTCCTAGTAACAGCCAAGGTCATGTAAGGACATGCCAGGTTTATTGGTGGAGGAAAGTAGAAGTACCCGGAAAAAACCCACCAACCAGCGGTCAGTATGTACCAGACAACTGCCCCGCATGGAATTCGAACTCGCGACCCAGAGGTGGAGGGCTTGTGGTAATAAGTCGAGAGATGTTAACCACTCTGCCACCGCGGCCCCTAATGTACAATGTACTTCTCTTCTTATAACCTGTATAATCTGGTAACCTGACTATACCGACCAAATATGCTGATCCCAGTGACATCCGGTGCAGACAAGCTACACTGCACCTTATTGAATTTTTTGTTTGAAGAATTCAATTTTTTGTTTGTTTGGGTTTTTTTTCCATATACCTAGGTAAAACAATTTTGATTTTATTTTTGTCTTACATAGATTGTATAGATATCAATACTCATGTCTCTCCTAAATGCATTTGTTTGTTTTATAATACATGTTATATTGATCTTAAATAAACAAGATGGATATTATGAATTCAAGTATTCAAGTTTTTATTTTACCATTTCTAATCAAACATACATCCAATCCATACAATAATATGGAATATCTGAAGTTGAGTTTTATTATCTATTAGCTCATAATAGTTATGTAAAAGGGAAAAAAAATCCACAGAAGAACAAATGACAATTTTTGCTTATAAACATCAAACATTTATTAAAAAGATGATATTAACAATGAAACATTTTACTGAAAAAAATAAACATTACAAACAAACTTAGTTTGTATTCGAGTACAATTGCAAAAAAACTCATTTTCTTCTCATTCTGTAGCATTTGTTTTTAATAAACCAAATTAATGTACATAAAGAACCAGGAAATTTTTTCTTATGGTTGTGAATAACTTACAATTCCTTATTGAACATGTACATTTTATTAATATTATATGTACAGTTTATACTAGTCTGATAAAACCTTGCTGAAAACCTTCTTCACACAGTCAATTATTATAACACATAAAAAAGTTCATACACAATCATTTATACAAAAATTATTTTCAATATTAATCCCACTTTGACACTCGTTCCCGTCGAACCAAACGACCATCTTCGTCCATAGCGTTGTATAGTCTATCATTGTCTTTAGTGTCTCTGGTTCTCATGTATATAATGTATCCAACAGCACTCAGGAATAGTGTGGCACCCACGGCCATGGTAACCGTGTTCTGTTGAAGAAAGGTGACAGACAAATGGGAAGATGATCGCTTGAAACACTTCGTTATCTAACAGATTGCAGAAAATAAATATGACTTTTACTCTGACCACATCATGAAGCTGTACAGTAGAGCACAGGGCCATGTATAGTTTCTATATGAAAAAATAGCCAGAAATACATATAAAATAACACGTTATTTTATATGTATTTCTGGCTACTTTTTCTGAGTTTTTCATATAGAAACTAAAAATGGCCCTGTGAGTAGAGCACAAGAAATCACGGGTGCTTGAAGTAGTGACTAAACTAAATTAAAAAATAACAATCTGATTAAAACACAGATCCTTATAACCACTCCGGCCATACGTAGTGATAATAAGGATCTGTATTATATAATTAATCAGATTGAAAAACTAATGAACAAACGTCAAACTTCTGTGTAATTATATATAATTATTTGACCGTGTCATTCAGGCATGACGATGGATATAAACAAAACTATCATTTTTGTAATTTTCTTTCTACGCAAAGTCTGACTTAAGAAAATCTTACCGGTCTTGCATATAATTCGAAGTTAACCACTCGGAAAGCCGTTGTGGTTTGTGTAGAGCGAATCCCTGATCCGGGTTCATGAGTTCCCTTTGAGGTTGTTTGTTTACTTGACGATTGGTCGTTTCTCATGCTGTTTTGGGATGCCTGTTCCTTTAAATCCGGCATAGTGACTATCTAGAAGTTGGCCTATATTATTTATGTGTTCACGTTTCACGCCATTACATACTTGGTTGACATGAAATGCACAATTTTCAAGGGCGCAGACATATTGGATATTATAAAAAGGATAACGTAAAGTTCCGGAAGTGATTTCCGGAGTAGACCCAGTCCTAATTTGTTTTAATGTTTTTAAACATATTAAAGGCAAATACAAATGATTAAAACGAAAATGAGAAAAAAAATCAATTAAATGCATAAATTAATGCATTATTTTTTTTATTAAAAAAGAGATTTCTTAATATTATACAGTACTGGGAGCTACTGTAGGCCTACTGCAGTAGTGAGTCCACAGGGTTGACTTTTGCACGAAAAAATGGTCCAGTTCAGTTGGTACATACAATGTATACAACCGTTGGTATCATACATAATTTAGTTGGGACCTTAGAAAATGTGCAACAAAGACATACAATCTCAATTAATTAACCCCACAAGAGTTACATTCAGTTGACCATTGGCAGCATAGCAACGTATATTTTGTATGTGAACGTACAGTACCCACTTTCAAATTTATTTTAGAAAATAAAAATTCCCGGAGCACGCCATCCACAAGCATTTTTTGTTTAAATAATTGTCACTTAACAGCGCCTTACCATCCGAGATTGCATGGGTTTTATCATTTTAGCTCTATTTAAATAGACATATATAGTAATGCGATTCTTCTTCAAGTTACTACACGAAAATTATACTCAGAGAGGAATCATAAGTTGTTTTTTTTATAACAACTTACCCGAGTTGAATTGTCGTCCATCGACACTGCTTTTTAGTTTGAGGTTGCAAAAAGCAAGCGACATTTTTTTCTTCTAATTTTAGCTATACAGCTGTATTTGAAAGGAAATACAGTAATGTAACCATTATTTCGAAAAGTTTCCATAGGAAAATGATACACAAAGAGAGGTTATAAGCTTTTGGGAATAAAGGGGTATTTTTTTCTGCTGTTGGACCGTTTTTCACGTAACATCTACTTAGGGAGGTTGAAAATACAGCGATACGTTAAATCTATTCGCAATTTTCCAAGATGGTGGACGTAAACAAGGGGGGCATCTCGGTAAATATAATTGGAATTATAAAGCAATAATTCAATTTTGTTTGTAACGAACATTTTTATTGGCTTAAAAATTTACTTTATCAGCCCATAAAGGAAAAAAATGACAATGTTGTTTGTAACATCGCTTCTGATTGGCTGTGATAACGGCGCAATTATTTCATGAAAGAAAGAAGATTCCCAAAATTGATTTGTAAATTTGAAGAGAATATCTGGAGTAAATTCAATTAAAAAGGATTAACTTGAAAAGATTTTTATGTTATGGAGATATAACACAAAAATCTGAGTGTAGTCTCATCATAAACCACTTCGAGGTTTATTTAGAGTACACTCAGTGTTTTGTGTTATATATTCATGACATAAAAATTCTATCCAAGTTAATCCTTTAATAAGACGTCAGCATACTTATATTATATTTGATGATGTGACCTTTAGACTTGTAACTGCCAACAGACGTCGGCATGAAAGCGCATCATTGCAGAACCTAGATTTTCCAACTAAGATTTAGACAATAATGGGTAAAAGCTCTAATACAAATGGTTCCACAAAGTTCCTCACTTAGTACACGGCCAAGATGCCCGCTATTTTCGTGATTCATATTTTCACCAATGCAGAAAAACAACTTACTTCGGCTACTCAATAGTTACCCCAAAAGAGATTTTCTTTACCGATGTACAGATGTCCACATGAACTTAAAACGTTTTGGTAAGCAAATATAATAATCAAAAGAAGCTTTTTTCATAAAACATTGAATGTAAATGTTTGATACAAGTATGAAAATAATGCGCAAGTCCGAGCATTTATACTTTCATAATGTTCTTGGCAAATTTGCGCCTGCAGGTCGATACAACAAGTGATACATAGGACCTTATTGTCCACTAGTTTATCCGGCAGTATTTATCCGTCAGACTGTGCGGTAAATGCAGGATAAAGGACATTATTACCCACCTGGATTGGACCATGCATATTGTATATAGATTGAGTGTTATCATTAGACACAGTCATTTTATTAGTGTTATCATTAGACACAGTCGTTTTATTAGGGTATCTGTGGGCAGGAATCTAAACCAAGAAGGTACTAAGTCGAAACCCAATTACGTATTGTATATCATATAGATAATGATGGTTTAAAGAATTGGTGAATTTCCCCTTTTTGGCTTCACCCATTATGTTCCTTACTAGACATTGCAGACCAAGCATGAGCAGCGAAATAAATCATTTCAATCCTACAAGAACGATTTTAAAGAATTTAATAATTTTCCTTATTGACCCGCCATTCCATCTAAAATATTCCACATGGTGACAGCTCTTACAAATCTGATTCCATTTTCCCATTTTACCCAAGGATGCAGCAGACCAAATAAGTCGAAGAAAAATTTTTGAAGAATTTGTGAAAAAAGAAACTCTAACGAGCGCCACTCCTTCCACTCCAGAGGAACAATGGCAACAGTTTATATGCTATTTGTTCTTCTATACCCAATGCAACCTATAAAGAAGAATAAAATTCGTTTGTTCCTTCAATAGAAGAATGACAGCAGAATGACCTTAAAACTTCTTAAAGTACTTCCTGATGCTAGCCGCTCCGACCCCTGGACCCAAGTAACTGTTACAATGTTGTATATAAATTGACGTCCTTTCACCGAATGATATTAAATTTCAAATAAGAACTAAACTTTTCTTTTCTAGAGTAGAATTAGAATTTTTAAGAATCTGTTAAAGTCCTTTTGGACTCCCCCTTTCCAGCCTCTGGTGGCTCCGGATCACACTTTAATTACAAATTCGATTTCACATCATCCAAAGATACTGTTGACCCTAAAGCAAAGGAGATGGAGGATTTTATAGAGAAAAACTTCTTATTCGTCGATCATGCATTTTAGTTGATGGACGACAGATGCTGCGACTTGGTATTTATAAACTAACCGGCACTGCGGTATCATCATGATTAATTGGAAACGTTTACATATGAAGTAATATAAATAACTTTTCATAAATATACAGATACAATTGTGTATTATTGACTTTTTGAATGAGTCATATAGCATTAAGAAAGCAAGTCAGTATATTGTTGTCCATTGTGTAATTCGATAAGAGTTTGTTGATATCTCTATCACTTACAATTCAGCTGGCGTTTTATATCTTATGATCTTAGCATGAATGATACCACGATCGATACTTAGTACTGTAGGGTTATTGTTTCTGTCGCTCAATCTGATTAAAATACAGATCCTTATTATCACTACGTTGGATAAGAGGATCTGAGAACATCCCATTAGGGGTCACGTCAAGATGACCCTTTAAAATGGCCAATCAAAGTGTCACTGCCAGAATCTTGACTGGGGACGAAATAGTTTGAAAAAGCTGTCGAAATTATTTTCGTGTATGTAACCATCTCGCCCGAAGTGCACAACAAAGCTAATTGTATAAACATACCGGAGCGAAAAGACGTTTTCAAATTATGTTGTTAGGTGTTGAAACTGCATTTGCACTGATGTACACGTGGTGTAAAGGTCATTTCGACGTGACCCCTTATGGGATATTGTCAGATCCTCTATTGAACGGAGTGGTTATAAGGATCTGTGTTTTAATCAGATTGTCTGTCGCTATGCTGTGGATGTAACGTGTGGGATGTTTTAAAGCTTGGATTATCGAAAATGAAATGACATTATATTTGCATATGATTTATGCATGCATTTCAATATCAAACACTTAATCTTATGGCGTGAATTCGCAAACACTTTTGTGTACACACATGTAAAAGGTTTGGATAGTTAACGGAATATCAAGTCAAATCCTTGAAATAACATTGTATAATGCATTTACTTAATTTAGTGTAAATATTATAACATCGAATTAATTTTACTCTGGACATGTATGATATCATCTCTTTATCACTTCAAATTTTCTATAAGATAAATAGATAAAGATAATAAATATATTTATCTTATAGAAAGTTATCACTTCATTTTTTTCAATATCTTTATCTATTGATCTTATAGAAAATTTGGGGTAACGAAAAAAATAATCTCGTACTTGTCCAGAGTAAAAATAATTCTATATTAGAATATTTATACTAAAATAAGTGCATTATGAAATGTTAGGTCCACTATTATAAGTAGACACAACATGAATATGCCGCAGCCTCATAAACATAAAATATTGACCACATGGGAGGTCGTCCTTAAATGACCCTGGTTGATAATAGGACATTGGATCCATTAAATCAAACCACATAATGAGACTTTAAGGTGTGTCAAGTTTCCACTCATTCAATTACAAAGATTCAGTTTTTGTTTGTTTCAATATTCATTAAAACCTAATTTCAGAATCGCGAAATGATCGTAACATCCTGACAGGTCTACCACCCATGTTAGGACTATCAATCCACGACAAGGGTCACAATCAAAAGTAGTTAATAGCAGAACATAGAAATGTAAAGAACGTCTTTATTTATATTTCGCATAGTTTTGTTATAAGCTAGAAAATGTACAAAATGGGTATCAAACGTGAAACAATATTTTAAAACACGGGTTTCACTATAGATTTGAAGAAAGGTACTAAGAGGAAAATATTATAATGGAATAAATGTGTACCTAATCTTATTATTAAGTTCAGGTAGGGTTGGTTTAATTCTCGATATTTACTTGAAAAGCTACAGAGTCACTTTTTCAGCTTATTAAGTGACACATGTAAGAATAAGTTGAATCTTAATCTTATATCTCAGAGTAAGCTTTTGTAAGAAGAGGCTGTTCAAAATCAAACAATCAACTGATTATTAAAACGTAACAGAGAATAATCCATTTTGATACCTTTTGTAATTTTATTTCTTATCTTTAACGTTCAGACTTTTATCAGAATGATCTTTAAGTGTCAAATTCCATGTAATTTGAGGTGTCTTTTTTACATTCCTGAAAGAGAGGAAATATGTTTAATCTGCAAGTAGTAAGTAAGTGTTCTTATTAAACAATCGACTAAACATTTTAAATCAGACACGGTTTTGTATGACAAACTATATGTTTGGTCGATAATTCACATTAATTAAAGTTTCTCAAGTGTTGTATAGTTTTCCTATAGGCGTTCAACTAAAGCCTTGAATTAATGATGATGTTTCAAATCCCACATTTCTATTGAATTGTTCTTGTTGAATATTACTTCTACTATTCTTATAAATACCTGTTTATGTACATACGTTGTATTACTTGATTCGTGTTATATTGCAAAATTTGAATATTTTATATGTATAACATTTACATACCTGATGATATCATATTTTATTGCCTTTATCATGCTTTAATTGGAAACATGCATCATTTAGATGATAAAACAAAACTGAGTCACATTTATCTCCCTTGCTCCTTATTATGTACTAGGCATCTTACAGCGTGATTGCAAGGTCAAGTTCACAATTGTTTATCGGAGCAGGACGCCGTTTGAGCCTTCTCTTTTGTGTCCAAAGTAACGGCACAGGTAAGAATCACACACTATCATTATGTATTCCAAAGCATTAATAAAGCCTGTGTATATTAAAATACATGATGCTATCGTCAACCACGTGTGCTGCCTAGAATTAATGGCGTTAGTGTAATCGTTGAGAAAGTTGTGGCCTAAAGTGTACTGGCTACTGCCGACAAATACACCTATATCACGGGCTATCTTAATATAACAGGTAAACATTCATACCATTGCCTAGCTACGTGTATGTTGTATCATGAACGCATAGAAACAATATCCCTAATAATTACATATATGTATCTTCTTTTAGTCTTTTAGATTGAGCTGCATATACATTGCATTAATATTGATATCAGCTTACAACAACTTATAACTGCTTACATGTTAACATGTTATGCAAGCATTGATAGCTTGATTCGTAAGCTTAATGCCATTGCTTATCATTTAATTTCTATTATGAAAGTGGACTGTAATCATAAGAACCGTTCAATACAAAGAATATATGTTATAGATATTGTACGTTTTTGTAATTACTGACTGGTAATTTATCTTAGAAATCAATTAAAATTATTTCTTTATTATTATACTGTTATAATTAATAAGTTCAGAGAGAACATGGAGGTATTGTCCAGCTTTCAGTTAATTGCCTCGAAGCATAAAAGATATAGCATATGGAATTGGACGGATATCACCAGATGAAGTATTAGATTAAACAATAAATTGTTTGCTTTAAAGATGCTCCACCTCCGACGGAGCATAAATGATATTCATCATTTGAACAATAATTTGTGTTTAATCGTGCATATATATGCCTTATTAACACAAAAATAACATAAAATAATTTATTTTGCCTTTGGTGCATGCGCAATCATTACTTTATTCCATATAGAATATAGTGCCACGGAATTTTTACGGGATGCAATTGATTATTTTTTTAATTTAATTTTGAAGTAAAATTAGAAGCTCAAACTTTTCAATAGTGGTAATGGTGTAAAGTAAGTAACTTTTATAACTGAAGAAAAAACTAAATCGTCTGTTCCTGTTTTTAATAGTGAAAAAATACCATTTGTCAGTTGTGGAGCATCTTTAAAGGTATATATCCAGTTGAATATGCGATAGCGAGAAGATGTCGAAGTTTAAGGATGACAGCGTTATAAAAGTGCGTGACCAGGAGGAGAAAGTCCCTCTTCGCAGGCGGATGTCGTCTGGGGATCTCCCGCTAATGGCGTTACCTGGATGGGCTAAGAATGAGGAGCCTTCGAAAATTTTAATCGTAAGGAGAAATGTAATATGTTAAATCACAATGATGCGAGGAATGTTCATCAAAATCACATAGAATGCAATCCCAACCACCTCATTAAATTAGGGAAAATAAAAATATTGGGAAATATCCCACAAATGATATTATCCTGTTGGCGCCATTATTCATTGTCTTTTAAAGTCATGAGGTATTGTTAACAATTGTCATAAATGCCAAAAAATACAAAAAAAAAAAAATTTCAAGTGTTTTTACATGGGCTGGGTCAAAAGAAAAATTAAACATATTAATAAGAAAAACTGAAATCGATAATTCAATGGTGTGTAAAATATTTCTTTTCCAGACTACCCCGGATGATGTACTGACCCAAGAAGAGGGGTTCTACATCGGGAGGGTTAGTTGTTCCGCGCATTCGTCTGTCTGCAAGGACGACGGGACAGAAAGCCGACATCTCATCAGATTAACGGAAGTGGCGCCCTCTAACAGCAGCATTATTGGAGGTGAATGTTTTAAGGTCATATTATAGGTACTGCAAACCGAGTTATGTCACGGTGACTAAATTTTGCGTGTTCATGTTTAACGACATTTTCACGTTGATTTAATTTCGTGACATAGAAATACATGTGTATATCACTTTCCTCTCCTGTGCTTACAACATTTTCATGGCGACTAATTTTCGCAAAATTTGCGAAATTTAATTGCACGTTAAAAATAAGTTAGTTTACAGTTATACGGCGTGGAAAACTGGAGAAGAGATTTACATAAAACACGTAAATGTCACTGTACCGCCAAAGTCCGCCTTGTGTTATGTTTTTACATTTATGTGACACAGAAGCAACATAAATAATCGCGATAATAAAGATTACGCAATTTATCGCGATTTTTTACCGTTGTTAAGAAAAACACGCGTTTACATTAATAGTAGTTTTGGTTATATCATTATTAATAATCGAGTATGAGGCTTGATAATAAAGACAGGTATAGGAACTAAATCTTGTGGAACCCATAGAAATGTTTATGAGGTAGTCGATGAGTCAGTCTTGTTTCTTCTTTATCTGTGTGTTGGTTTAATAGCAAGGGCATACAATCCTATCATGATTGTCGTCATAGAAACAAATATCATTTAATCCTCCTTAACACTAGGTCCTGTATTCCCTTGCATTCATAAAGTGGTCTTCATTTGAATATTTTGGAAATCGTTCGTTTATGATGGTGTATTTTGATCGAGTCCGTAGCTTTCTTCTATTTCTTTATTGATTCCCATTCCTATATGTCTGTGTCAATATATGCGGGATTCTTAAAACCACATAACCCTTTTAGGGATTTTTTGACGATTCCCCATATTTCATAAATGGGTACATATGGACAATATGTCGTTACGAGCAGCTTCTAGTTAAAAAACTCCAACTAGAAGCTGCTCGTGTAATTACTGGATTACCATCTTACACTAGCAGAGAATCTTTATACTCTGAAACTGGACTTGAACCGCTCTCAAATAGAAGATCCAGAAGAAAATTACAATTACTTTACAAGATAAAAAATAACTTACCACCTGATAACCTAACAGCTCTTCTTCCGCCTCTAGTCTCAGAATATTCTCGATATAACCTTCGTAATGCTAATAATTACTCTTTACCAAACTATCGTCTACAGCTAACAAACTCCTCCTTTTTCCCTTCTACAATTCAACTATGGAATCAATTGGACCTTGAAATTAGACAAAGTGTATCAAAATTTTCAAAATTACCTTCTCAGTTTTAGAGATACACAAATACCCCCTTATTATCTTATAGGTGATTGAAAATACAATATATTGCATGCCAGAATAAGAAATAAATCCAGCACTCTAAATAACGATTTATATCATGCTAATTTGATAAATTATAAACACCGTCAATGTGGTTATAGTATCGAGAATGCACATCATTTCTTTTTCGTATGTATAAATTATGCAGAACAACGTGTATAATTATTTCTTGAGCTTAATAACTTTATCCCGCTAAACCTAAATCTACTTCTATTTGGAAATTCTATGTTGTCAAATCAAGAAAACAGAACTTTTTGCCAATCCACTCAGCAGCTTAAACATTTAAATCAGGTCCTTCCCAGCTCGGGTGACAAATGAATCGTGACATGTTATTCAAGAAGGATCAGCGAGTGACAAGGAGAGAGACACCATGGGCACGGCATGTGATAGACATTAGATCAGTTTGTATGGCATGACATGAGGATTAGTATTACAGATGTGATTGTCACCTGAGCTGGAAAAGACCCATTACTCTAGTATTATAATCATTATCATTATATTATATGTTTGTATATTTTATATCAAAATACTGATAATCTCTCTCCCCTTCTCTCTCTCTCTCTCCCTCCCTCCCTCTCTTCCCTCTCTCTCTCTCTCTCTCTCTCTCTCTCTCTCTAATAAAGTTTATCTGCATATAACTTTGGTCATCCATTTGCTTGTATACGTTACAAAATAACTGGAATGGGCTTAATACAAGTTTTTTTAACTTGTGCCCAATCCTTTTTGTACTATAACATTGCAAATAAAATGTGTTTAAATCAAAATCAATATGTCGTTGGAAAAAGACTTTAAATATTATATGGTACTTTCTGGTACATATATATGAAGTAGAACAATATGTTTATGATAAAGTTATTATTCTTAAATATACCTATGAAACAGTCGGTATTTGCACAAGCTGTTACAGTGTACATAGATATTTATATATAGATACTGATCTGACATTCTGTTACTTGTATTCATACACATGTTGTCGGGATTAAGGACTAGAGATAACACACACTCTTTTATTGCTTAGAAAGTAAGTTATTTAAGCAATGAACTGTATTCAGTAAGCAATTATGGGAGTGGAAACTGGAGAGCGGCAAATGCAATGAAGCGTGCATTGAACTGTCTTCCCAGTGAATTCCGTTCAATGCTATACTTATATTTGATAACAGTTTTATATTAATATTCAAGATATTTCGCATCGATAATGAATAAACAATTCATTATCTTAAGGATAGAACAGCCATTTGAACAGCCAATTTTCGTGATCACTCAGCACAATCGTGACGTTACAAAGGGTAATGGCATCAACATAATCTATGGCAGTTAACGCCCTGGTGAATGCCAACTGTGTTTGATTAGATTACGCAGTGGAATTTCAGTGAAAATGTAAAAATATATAACAATGAGAAAATCAGGAAACCAAAGATAACAAATAAAAATACAATAATACTTGATTTGATCCATATTATCAATTAGCAATTAAAATAACGATTCACAACATTTCTTACCAAATGCTGAATTCAGAATAATTACAAATCTAACTTACATCAGTACAGGGAGTCCATAACTCATGTTACATTTTCAAAATGGTATAACTTTTGACACAGCTGAGCAATAAAAAGATATTTTGTAAAACGAAGAAATACGAGATGTGTTGACTAGAAAAGGATATTAGGATCCTGCTAGAAAACATAATGATGTCTTTACTTAAAGATATTGTCAAGTCGAAAGGACGTCATTTACAGTAGGTATTGTGAAAACAAACCGTTAAAGAAAATATAGAACGCATGCAGGTGTCTAGTGGAAACGTTCAATGTATTATCGACGGTACACCATGGAAACCCTTTGTATTTTTTAAGTATCGTAGATCAGAGATCGATTTGAATGGTTTATTATTAAGTCTGAAGTCTGGTGTGTTTATAGTTCAATGTGGTTTTTAGGTCATCTGACCCAAAGGGTCAGGATGACCTATAGTCATCATGTTTCGTCCGTCGTCGTGCGCCGTCCGCCGTGCGCCGTCCGCCGTCCGCCGTGCGTTAACTTTTCACATTCTGAACTTCTTCTCAAGTTTGACCAGTGGGATTGAGCTGAAACTTACCTGAAATGATCCTGAGATGGTCCCGACAAAGAGATGTTATTTTTCGGGTTGATCCGAAATCCAAGATGGCCGCCACAGCTGCCATCTTGAAAACACATTTTGAACTTCTTCTCAAGTTCTACCGGTGCGATTTGGCTGAAACTTACCTGAAATGATCCTGAGATGGTCCTGACAAAGTGTTGTTATTTTTCGGGTTGATCCGAAATCCAAGATGGGCACCACAGCCGCCATCTTGAAAACACATTTTGAACTTCTTCTCAAGTTCTACCGGTGCGATTTGGCTGAAACTTGCATGAAATGATCCTGACATGGTCCCGACAAAGTGTTGTTATTTTTCGGGTCGATCTGAAATCCAAGATGGCAGCCACAGCCGCCATCTTGAAAACACATTTTGAACTTCTTCTCAAGTTCTACCGAAGGGATTTGGCTGAAACTTGCATGAAATGATCCTGACATGGTCCCGACAAAGTGTTGTTATTTTTCGGGTCAATCCGAAATCCAAGATGGCGGTCACAGCCGCCATCTTGAAAACACATTTTGAACTTCTCCTCAAGTTCTACCGGTGCGATTTGGCTGAAACTTGCATGAAATGATCCTGACATGGTCCCGACAAAGTATTGTTACATCTCTGGTTGATCCCAAATCGAAGATGACTACCATGACACTATATATCTAATTAATTTCCTATATTTAAAGGCCCTTGGGCCTCTTGTTTGAAATAAAATTTGTTAAAAGAAATTGAAAATGATCCTGACATGATCCTGACAAAGTGACACCATATATATTTAATTTTACTATTGTCAAGGTAGTCAGATGACCGTTAAGGCCCTTTGGGCCTCTTGTTCTATAAACCAACTGACTTTCGCGTAATATTAATTTTCGCGTATTTCGCAACAACGGAAATAAATCACTATATGTACAGTAACATCGTTTGACTCTAAATCGCTGAATAAAGCGTGGATACGCGAAATAACGTCACCACGAAAAGAAGTTAACTTACAGTATCAAAGGTTAGTAGTTTACCTATCTAAAAGTGTTACTTGAACACAGAAATATACAATATTTAGGCACTAATATGTATGGCATGTCACGGAGGAAAACTATAAAAAAAATCTGGTTCATCTCGAGACGTGATAGAGAATAATAATGATTTACACTCATTAAAACTTCAAAACTAAGGTATATGTTACCATTGTACCAGTGTCCATAGTCATTCAGTTGTGTTCTTTTGATGTAAGTATGAGTCAAATCGATTTGTCTCATCAAGGACATTTTCACAGGAATCTGGGACATGATAATCCGGCATTTGAAACGACTTCTCTACATGGTAACACCAACGTTCACGCACAGGGTAAATGATTGGTTTCATTTCAAAACCAAACACTTGTCAGTGTGACGTAAATTAATGGGGCAAACATTTCTCCCATACTTGACAGGGTTATCCCGCGGTTACTAGGGAAAAGATGACTCACACGCGCTATAAAGTGACGTCATCTTGACATGCGGCGATAATTTTTACGCACATCGACGTTCATATCAACTGAATTTTTACCATTTCTTGTTAAAGTATGTGAGAAAAAGAATCAAACATGGGCCTGTCAGGTGGATAGGGATATCTCAACCCTCTTGAAAGATTTTGACCATCACCCCTCGGCACAGCCTCGGGTTGACCAGCCAAAATCTTTCACTCGGGTTGAAATATTCCTGTCCACCTGACAGGCCCATGTAAGATTCTATTAGTCTTAAACCTTGTATTGTCAGAAAACTAAATCACAGCAATAACAAACCCTTTGGGACCAACGATATTACTTCGTTATAAACATAGTTCGTTATACACTCGTTAGAGACTTCTTATATGAACCTTGACGGAGAATGAAAATAACTACGTTATAACCATGATTTTATTATAAACGTGTTCGTTATAAGTCTGTTTTACTATAGATGTACTTTCAAAATACATGTATTTGTTGTTATAGGAGAGAATTTTTCTGTTATATCCTATTTTATGGATCAAAGAAGTAAAATCAAAAGCTGTATCCATATAACAATGGATCCTTACTAACGTAGTATACGAATTACTTATATAAAGGAAAAATGTGACAAAGAAGTCAAGACACAAAAAGGACAAACAGATTTACATCTTAGGGACGGTCACACATGTCCATGTTTTGTAGACATTTGTGACCGTCCCTAAGATTTAATTTTGTTTGCCCTTTTTGTTTCTTGATACAGGGATAGGTCGCTTTAATATTTTAATTAAAATGTGAGTAAACCTTGCAATAACTGGACAAACATTTTTTTCTTCCGTAATCTATTCCGTATTTGCATGTTACAGAGTTAGCTCCCTTGCGGGTAGGTATCGATTGTTACGTCATTATTTTGTGAACGCAATTCACGTCGTTTTTTCCGAAACGTATGACGTTAAACACCCAACAAGGGCAGATAACTCTGTAATATGCAAATACAGAATTGAAAATCACAAGGTTTGATGAATTAAGCTGTGGAAATTACTCAAAGGCACACACAAACTTGTGTGATGTTTTATAAGCATTTGTAACCATCCAGAATTTATACCCTGTAATACTTATTGTTTGATGCTTTAATGTTTAAATGAAAACATATAGATAAAAGTCATTTTGTTATTACTCATACCAGTGTTAACATGTTTCATAAAGAGTAGACCATAACTTCGTTTCTTGGTTATACCGTGTGTACTCTTAACTTTTAACTGGTAGTCGTAAACATTATGATTTTTGGTAGTACTGCTAAAATTCATTTTAAGCTCCAATTTGACTTTGAAGCCATCAAATTTGATGAATTAAAAACTAAACTATTCTTAAGCACAGAAATTAAAAACATCTATATTAGATGTACATAATATGTATTGCATTGGAAAACTATAAGACGACCACTTATAGTATTTAAAGACCCACTGCCTTTCCCAAACGGGTTTTAAGTTTTAAAATAAAAATAAAACGTCTCTTGTTTCCCGCCGCTGTCGTCCTAAATACTAAGCGATAGTCGACTATCACTGTGCCAGGCGGCAAAAAAGCGAAATGAATCTTCATTGTTAACATTGATCACGGGGGGTGGGGGTCTTGCATTTATTTGGTGTTGTAACCTCCTCTTAGGCCATCAATGATATTTCCTTTGTTTCGGAGAAAAAGTGGGCATTTAAAAGAAGTGTTTCAATAAAATGTTTAGAATAATGATAATAAACAATGTAGGTATATTATTCTTCCAAACTTTTGAGTTTCAGACGTATCATATGCAATGTCAGGATGAACAGGCAAAAAAAAAAGAAAAAAAGAAGAAAAATGATGAAATGTATTACAAGTCACGGCGAAACAATAATAACGAACACATTTTTACGATGAAATCTTATTTAGTTTATCTCTCGACGTGCGGAATAACATAGTGATGAGTTGAGGTCTGTAAAACTTAAAAAATCAAGTACATATTGTCATTGTGCCTCATTCAGTATTGTAGTATAACTCTGTGATTATGAGTCGTATTAATTTCGGAAGTTATGACAGGAATAAGGGACAGGAAAATCCAGCATTTGAATCCACACCTTTACTTGGTAGCGGTAACGTTAACGCATACGGTAAATGGTTTCAAAATCAGAGTTTTTAGAAATTATTTGTTGAGCGTCAATATGACATAATCTAGAAGGACATGTATATATACTGATATACTTGTATTGTCATGTGTTGTTTTAGGAGAGATTATTTGAGCACAGTAAATAGGAAATATTCATGTGTGAAATCATTATTATGTATATATGCAAGGGATATACAGGGTATGTTTGATATTAATTAACATTAGTCTATTCTGTGGTTTTTTATGCGTAATTGAATCAAACAAAAACTTGACTGAAATATTACAATATGATAATGTTTATTTCAGTCAAAAAAGGGGCCACATATAAGATTAGTTCTGTATTAAATATGTAACCCTCGTGAAATAAATTTATTATTAATATTATATTATTGTTATGTACGTATTGTCGTGCTTTAAAGATTTCCAATTACATGCATTTCGTGTTTAGAAATATTCGTTGCTGGTCTTTGTAACAGTTACTCCAACAATGTATGAAACTAATTTTGCATTTTTTATATCCATGGTTATTCTACTAACAGCACTAATTAAAACGAATATTTAGTGTTATATAGTGTATGTTTCACTCTAGCCCCAGATACTATGGTCCTGAGAACTGATTTGGACATTATGACTGACATACAAATATATGTTTGGTGTATCTTTATCTGTCACAATGTCTGGTGTCTGGGCCAGAGTATCTCAGACTAGTTTTACTCCTAAACGAGAACAACAACTTAAAACATCAATATAAAGTAAATCGTGAGGTACACAATTAACTCATTTTGAATAGATATAAGAATATTATTTGGTAAAATCTACTGTTTTATTGACCTTCAGCTACACCATACAGATTGAACTTGTTTCCTAAGCAACGTGATTTGCTGTCTATGATGATCTTATTTTGTACGCTTGGTACATAGACATATTCGTAGGATATAGAGGGGATTGTAAGACAAATATGTGACCAGGTACAAATACATATATATGTTTATGGAAATAATATTACCGTATATTGTTTACGAATCGGTATTGTTGGACATATACAGGTCCAAGCTACCAGCGATCGTATTTCACGAATGCAATTAATTTCTAGTAAAATTCGATTTCACAGTATACGACAAATAGTACTATATTGAAACCTTCAAATGTTGCTTTTGTTGCAGGAAACAACCATGAATCATGGAAACCCTCCCTTGGCCTCTTCACCTCAAAAAAACAAAGCCACAATCTTGATAAGTCATGCTCCAAGCGTATAAGGTACGTCGTCGGTATCATATGAATGTTTGAATTATGTATGAGTGTATATATGATTTGTGAATTTATTGTATAGTTGCATTTCTTATTCAGTGGTGATTATGTCCGCTGACACTCCTCGCGTTGTATACAGCTTTCACCCCCGCTAGGGTGTAATGTTATGATTAATATTAATGATAACGGATGTTGTCATCATACATTCCTACACACTGCATTCCAAAAAGTGTTTTGTTTCCAGGACTCTGTTAAAGTGTTAGTTAGACCTGTTACCAGTTTCACGAACATTCCACACCTTAAATATGCTCTTGGACTTAAAAAAACAATTTCATAAGAAAACATTAAAACATTCAAGTTAAACAACATTCCCCTTAATTTCTGCAATGCGTTCTGATGTGAAATTTTAGTTAAAATGTCCTTAAGTTATGAAATGTTTATGAAACTTGGTCCTGCTTAACACTTAATATGTAAAAGAAATGGGGACAATATTTTCATCTAGGCCTGTTTATGTATCTGTTTTTGGATATTGCAATGTCATACATTGAAACAGTATGCAAGAGTTCCGCTATCAAACGAGGACACAGATGTACGCATTCTACAAAACAAAAGTGTGCTCAACACAAATATGCATGTTTATAGGGAGGGTGTCCTTAAAGTATTTAACAAAATCTAGGGCGCAGAAAATGGAGAACTAAGGAAAGTCATCACTGTCCGATATTTTTTCTTATGTTGACCTATTCAGGTCTTACTACAAAGCACAAGATGAGCTAATTGAGGCGTATGAGGAGATACAGTTGGAAATAGGCGATGATATGGATAATGCTGAAGCAGCTACGGTGCTTCGCCGTAAGGCAGAGTTCTACGCTAAGCTCAGTCTGTTTACCAATGTTGTAAGTAATCTATCCACAAGGAAGACAGCGTAACCAGACAGATTCAATTATGTTTTTATGACACTTCGTATTTACAGCAATTTCTAAGTTAATTTTATAGATTGAAAACAAATCGGTTTTCAAAGGTGAAATTCAGGATAGATACTCATGAATTAGAACAAAGCGAAATCCGTGTTTGCATATTACAAAGTTGTTTATCTTGTGGATATGTGTCAATTGTGACGTCTATATATCATGAAAAAACTTCACGTACGTCGTTTCCTCGTAAACATATGACGTTGCACTCATAACAACATGACGTTACAATCAATACCTATCCCCAATGGCAGATAAATCTGTATGATGCAAATACGCGAAAAAACAGATGCTTTATATACATAAATTAGCAGAATATATGTTCTCTGCTTCATCTCTGACGCCCTACATTTGAATATATATTCAAAGGCCCACTACCTTTCCGGAGCAAAATTTAAAGGTTTCTCAAAAATATTAACAATATAAGAAAATACATACCGATAGCCTAAGATGTGGTAACAACACCAAACATATATCTGCAAGATTTTCTGCGTAATATCTGATAACTGTGGAGATTCAATACGTGGGTTTCGAGATCTCAAAACGACGTGAGTAAAGTACTATTTACCGTCGATTAGTCCCACCTTCCGGTGATTATGACGTCGTCATTTGACATAAGTTTCGTGACGCCATAATCACCGGAAGGTGGAACTAATCGACGGTAAATTGTACTTTACCCACGTCGTTTTGGGATCTCGAAACCCCCGTATTAGCTGATTTGCCGTTTAGCGCAGTATTTAGCGCGGTATTTAGGACGACAGAGGGAAATGTAAGACGACCCGCGTTATGAAAATTAACATTTTATTTATTTCAATTAAATTGTTCAGAAGATGATGATAAGTTTAGTATTAAAACAGTAAGTAAATAACTTTTACGAATCAACAAAATTATCGATCTCGTTTTACATTCCCATTTTAAAAATTAAAAACCATTTTAGAAAGGTAGTGGGTCTCTAATAAAGAACTGAACTAATGGAAACATTCATTTAAAATATCTGACTTTCGTCCTGTCACCAGCTTTTATTCCAAAATTGTCTAACATATAACATACGGTGTCTGAAGCAATATGGAACACCCTTTGTAATCTGATAAAATTGATTAAGAAGTTATCCACACAAGCCAGGAAGGCAGTAGGATAACATAAATGCCTCGGTGTGCATTGCGGCAGGTTTTGTCGTAAGTACATAATACATTTTTAGGTCACCTGAGACGACGTCTCAAATGACCTTTTCTAATCACTTTTGTTCGTCGTCGTGCGTCGTCCGTCGTCCGTCGTGCGTCGTGCGTCATGCGTCATGTGTCCGTAAACAATTTACATTATCGTCTTCTTGTCCAAAGCCGCTAAAGCAATTTTAATGAAATTTTAAGTTTACTATAGTTCATATAGGGAAAACACATTTATGAACATTATTTGCTAATGTTTCATAGGAAATGAGTCAACCTGGGTTAGAATTATTAGTCTGGCTGACCCCCAGGAACCAGAGGGGCGGGGTCATAAGGGGTCAAAATGGTTAAAATTTCAAAAATCTTCTTCTGAATTCACAGATTTGATGGAACCATAAACTCTTCATAGATTGGAAGGTCGTAAGGCCCTCTACAAAAATTGCGAATTATATGACCCTGGGGTCTCAGGTATCCCCCTGGGGAGGGGGTTAAGTTTACTATAGTTTATATAGGGAAAACACATTTTTGAGCATTATTTTGTCATTAATGATAGGAATTAAGTCAAATGTTGTCAGAATTATTCCTATGAGATGGCCATTGAATCATATTAACAAATTTTCCATGACTAACCAACAGGGACCTTAGGGGATGGGCCAAAGGGGTCAAATAGGCTAATACTTCAAAAATCTTCTTCTGAAATTCCCGAACTGGTAAAATCAAATCCTCTTCATAGATTGAGAGGTCTTAAGGCCCTTTACAAAAATTGTGAATTTCATGGCCCTCGGATTATAGATTTGTCCCCTTGAGAGGGAGTCAAATTTACTATAGTTTATGTAGGAAAAACACATTTTTGAACATAATTTGCTTAGTTTTTATAGGAAATTAGCTAATCTGGGTTAGAATTATTAGACTGAGATAGCATTTTAACGTCATATCCATATTGGTCCTGGCCGACCCCCAGGGGCCAGAGGGCCGGGGCCAAAAGAGGTCAAATTGGCAAGATTTTCAAAAATCTTTCTTCTGAATTCACAGATTCGATGAAACCAAATAATCTTCATAGATTGAAAGGTCTTAGGGGCCCTTTACATAATGTGTGAATTTCATGGCCCTGGGATCACAAATTTTCCCCTGGGGAGGGAGTCAGATTTACTATAGTTTATATAGGAAAAACACGATTATAAACATTATTTGCTTAATTTTAATAGGAAATAAGTCAAACTGGGTTAGAATTATTAGCCTGAAATATCATTTTAACACCATATCCATATTGGTCCTGGCTGACCCCCAGAGACCAGAGGGGTGGGACCAAAATTGTTCAAAATCTTCTGAATTCACAGGTTTGATGGAACCAAGTAATCTTCATAGATTCAAAAGTGAAATTTATAAAATCACTGACACTGATTGACTTCCAGTTTGGTTTTGATGTTTAACATTTGCAAAGCAAATTGGAATTTTAAGCAAAAGGTTTGGTAACATAATACACTAACTATCAAAATGAAAAACAAAAAATAAAATTCTAATACGAAGGTTCAACTTAAAAGTTTATTCTAATTCGTAAATACTTTTTACCGATTTGAACCAACTTTGCAACGCTCTTTCTGTATCAGCACTCAGATGACCGTCAAGGCCTCTCAGGCCTCTTGTTTCTATTGCTTTGATAATAATAAATGCATCATTTAAAATGATTAACGCCTTTCGCTCGTTTTCTATCAGCTCCTGTTTGCGGCGAAGGCGGTAGCGTCAGTATTATCAGGCTCGATCTCCATCATTTCTAGTTTAGTGGACAGCAGTGTTGACTTAGCTGCAGGCATTGTAATCTGGATAACTGCTAGAATGGTTCAACGTAGGGACCCCTACGTGTACCCCCAAGGTGAATTCCTTTTTATGTTGTAGCAAATAAAAGGTTGCATACATCCATTACCATAAATTATAGAACTTGTAGATTACCAAGATTCTTTTCATAACGTAATGCCGTGACGATCAGGTCAGTTATGGAATTAATTTACGTCTTACAGACGTATATTTATGACATTTTGCTCTAACTGAACTTTTTATGAAAGCATCATCTTATGAATGTGAAATAAAAAACGTATTTGTGAAACATAAGAAAAAATATTCATACGAAATGTACTACTTTTGCATATGTTTTAGAAGCATTTATAATTTTATTTAGGTTCCAACAATGTTTGGAATTACATTTATGTAATGGAGATAAGAAAAAAACCTTGCAAAAATTCGATAAGTACTTGGCGAACTTTGTTTCATTGAATTACTTCATTGTTTTATTCGGACAAAAGACGTATTGTTATGATGTGGCGAGAAGACATGATACAAACAAGAGGAAGTTTCCATGAACATGTATTATTTATGTTTTGTTGTTTTCCTAATCAATTCAGGCAGAACAAAACTCGAGCCTATTGCCATCATTATTCTGTCCGTGATCATGAGCTTCGCTTCTGTTCAGTTAATCCGAGAATCTGTGGAGAAAATGTTCGGTCTCCATGACTATAGCACTGTCCCTCCGACAGTGGATATAGCCACAATCGTCATAACAATCTCAGCTGTAGGTAAGTGGAACGATTGTCGTAAAACAGCAAAACAAATCGATATTATACAGTTACGTAACTCAATTACGAAATAGATAAAATTCATAAATTATAGATAAAATTGAAGATAATTTCTTTAAAAATATACGAGAGATATACTATTACTTTCGCTTTATTACATTGAAGTTAGTATTACAAGTAATACAATTTTTGTTTTCTGATTTTGGTATTTATAAATGTCATTAATAGTACATAATAAGGGCGCAGCCCTTCGTGCCCTTCGGTGCGAAGCACTTCTAAGATAACACATACATGAAAATAAAAGAAAAAACACAATCTTCAAAATACACTCCTACACACTGACAGCTTCAGTTTGCGGCCACCATTTTTTTATCGCACTGTAAAAAATCAGCGTGAATGCGATGATTTCAAGTCAGCTCATTAAAACGGTTCTAAGAGGTTCAAACGCTTTTCGGCGGCATGCTTCAGTGATATAGCACTATAAAAAGGGCAACAGTTGCACTATACAAGAAGACACAAAATGAACATACGCAGTCTCCCGAAACACGCACCTCGCACAACATACACGCAACACACCACATACATGGGAGACCGTCCTTACATGACCATAGCTGCTAATAGGACGTTAATTAATCAAACAAACAAACAAGCTTTTATAATCTGACGAACGTAATCTTCATCCGGCAGAAGCTCAGTGCTATTGCTCTTTATTTGCAAGCGTTTAAGTGATAGAACACCTTCCAATATAATCGGCTGACCAAACACGGAATATCAAATTCTGTTACGGAAATAAAAATTCCTTCTTTCTTTTATGTGGA
Organism: Argopecten irradians; assembly: GCF_041381155.1. Lineage (NCBI taxonomy): Eukaryota > Metazoa > Mollusca > Bivalvia > Pectinida > Pectinidae > Argopecten > Argopecten irradians. The sequence continues at coordinate 31,757,544 of NC_091144.1, forward strand.
TTTCCTTCTAAAATGGGGGTTTAGGGACAAGGATTGTATATATGAATAAAAAATAAACAAAAAATTCGGCATTGTTATTTACATAAATTGAACATTTAACATTGCATAATTAATGTTACTGAAACATCTGGCAGCGCGCTTTAAGGCCTTGCCTTCAGTCATATTATTACATAAGTATGGACTAAGTAAAAATAAATTAATATGATACCGAGCTGTACGATCTTACATATAAAACAAACATCAGTTGTATCATGGGGTATATGTAATTCAATTTGAAACTAGCTGTTCCTGCTTTGTCGTAAATATTCAGTGTTTAATATTAATGTAACTGATTGTCTTCAGTAACTTTTAGCTTGTTGCTGTATCTGGATGTTTTCAGTATCAAATAACAAATATTGTTCGTTTTTGTTGCCAAGTTATCGAAATAATACTTTTACTTGTTGTATCTGTATCAATTTTCAGTATCGAAGCTGGTATTGTTCCTACTTTGTCGCCGTATCCAAAGCCCAAGTGTCCAGGCTTTAGCACAGGATCATCGTAATGATGTCGTCTCTAACAGCTTTGCTATAATCTTCGGCTACCTAGGTAAGGAATTATGACGTCTCTATAACACCTTTGTTACAGTTTTGGTCTATCCATATTTTCTGATTCATTATTCGCATCCTTTATAGATCCATTAATACATAGACATTAGACATGATAAATGACTTTATGGAATGTTGAATTCTTTCTGTTGTTTGTTATTACAAATATTTCCGGGACGATTTCATTTCCATTTAAGGTTCGACCCAGTTATTGAACAAGACAGGGGAATATGGCTTGGTGTACATGGATCCTATCGGGGCTATGATCATTTCGATATACATCATATTTAGCTGGTGTGTAACGGGATACAGTAAGTAAAACATTTCACAAAAACAAAACCAAAATACCTGTTAGACTCCACTTCTAATTAGCATTTAATAGTCGAGTCGGTTCCGGTTTCTCGACATAAAAATGCAAACTTAATTTAATCGAAACCCATTTTTTTTCTTCTTATGTAACACATGTCAAGAGAAATAACGTTATCATCTTATGATGCCATTGTTACAAAACTTACAAAACTAATAACTGCATATCAAAATAGAGTAAAACTGTTCTAAATTACAAACTACAACAGTTGAATAATTTTGTAACTATGAAATACACAAAAAGGTATTGACATTTTGTTTGTTTTTCAGCTCAGATAAAACACCTAACAGGTCATACAGCCAAGCCGGATTTCCTAAAGAAATTGACTTGGATTTGCGTGAATCATCATCACAAAGTACGCTTTGTCGACACTGTCAGGGCTTTTCATTTCGGAAGCAACTTTTTAGTTGAAGTGGACATTGTGCTTCCGGAAGAAATGAAACTGGTTGAAGCACATGATATCGGGGAAGCGCTCCAGAAGAAGTTAGAGCGTTTGTCGGACGTGGAGCGAGCTTTTGTTCATTTGGACTATGAGTATGAACACAAACCATCAAGTGAACACAAAACGGTTTAGGTTTAAGGGAGGTGAGGGAGGGGGGAGTTATACTGTAAACAAACTGATTTTAGCTTTTAGCGGGCGATTAAATCTCGCGTTTTCCACAGGCGATTGGAATTCGCGAAAGTAAATAGTCGCGAAGACGTTTGAAGTACCTGTAAGAACAATATAGATTTTAAACGCATTTTGATTGAAATCGACGTTTATATTATTTTTAAAAAAATTGTAAAACAAACATTTTTATCATTTTTACATATGCATTTAAGGGTATGGCATTTTTATAATTTTACAAAATATTTTCAGTGTGCGACGGTTGCCATTTATTCTGATTTACATGAAATATTATTTTTTTAATAATAATTTACATCAATAATGATGATTATGCATATCATTAAATGAATTAGATCATTTTCACAATGCATTTGACTGTTTAAACAGTTAGTGGTAATTTTATAGTACCTTAAACTTGATCTATACTTCCTTAATGCACCCTTACATCATAAAATTCCAAAATTTGAATTAACTTCTTTATAGTATGAAGGTCTTATAACAAAAAATGTTTTTTTGTTTTTGTTCTTGATGAATTGCAACAATGTAAACATTACATAATGTCAAATTTTCTACTAATATTCATAATGTGTCAGAGTCTAATTTTAATTACTGAACATTCATTTTGATTTCTGCAAACTTAAATATTAGTACGTGCTTGACTTATATCAACTGTTTTAGCAAAATTGTAATTTCTTGTAAAATGTTACAGAGAATACAAGGAATTCGAAAAGATCTAAATGCAAAACTATTTTGCACTACGCATGTTAAAAACATTGTACGTTTTTGAAAGGAAATTTACACGTGCTTTTGCTGACACGTCCCGTGTGCATCATTGATACATACATCTCCACAATTTGCTCTATTTGTGAAATTTTCTCACTTTCTATTGAAGTTTTCGTTAAAATAGAAACCCTGTGTTAGATGTTATTGTTTACTTTTGTTGAAATACAATGTATGGATCTGTTCTTATGATATGTGTCATTTTATTGGACGCTCCAAATCCCATCATAACATGAATAATGAACGAGGGCGTAGCCCAATGTCACTTTCTATATTCTACCAGGGCGTTACGTTATAACACCATATGGACCAAATCAAAGAGTCTTCATTTCTATATATGTAGTTCCCTTGACAAATGTTAAAAGAATTTTCCGACGATATGCTATATATTGAACGCCACGTGACAATGTGTTAGCCAATGAGAATAGTGGCAAATCAGAGCACATCTGATATAAATGAGTATAGAATTCATCGTATACAAAGTGGGTGCGTTATATTTATGGGTTATCATACTAAGAAAGAAAATACACATGCGTCGTATAAATCGCAGTACTAATACATTGTCTAACCTTCGAATGTGGTAAATGATATCAAAGCATATTTAATAAAATGTTTCGTTTCATTCAATGTTTTCATTTCACAAGTTTTAAAAAGGAAATGCTGTTGTCATTGATATCTAGCCGTCATATGTTCTAAATTGCAGTTTATAATATATAATAACATATCAAGTAAATACTACCTTATCAATCGTCTGAGGTCAGTCACACAGATCATAAACAATCCTAATCATTTTTCTTTTGTGTAAAATCCTATATAATGTTTTATTTAGGCCCCCGCCCTTTTGTTTACCATCTAACGACTCATAGACTTAATGTAGTTCATTTGGTTTACTTTAACATATATCAATCCTTTCGTCTTTCTATATCATGCTAAGCGCTAATCAGCCCCACCCCCAATTAATTTGCAATTTCCCAAATTCAAATCCGTGGTAACCAAAAACGAATCATCAAAAGATTTGTCCATGATTCATCATGGAAAATATTTAACGAATGAAAATACCTGAAGCCATAAAAACGTATTTCAACTTTTAATAATGTACATGTATGGATACATATCAGTGAAGGAAACTCTAAGTCTCTTGAATAGTTACTATGTTAGATATTACAAGACATATGAGTTAATTCTATAGCATAAACGAAAATGTAAGTTCATCAATTGCCCTATCGAGAAAGTTCCCTTCTTAAGATATATTCTCAGCAGAAGTTTTTTAATGGGTTTGTAAGGTAGATGTGCATCATGGACAGTCTTGGGATCTCCCGCACGCACTTTGGTACTGTGTACATGTAGGACTGAAACACAAACAAATATCTTCCCTATTGATAATTATATATCTACATAAGATAGAAATAAAAGATTCATACTGCGTAGTATGTGTTATGGACAGGTTTATATTTCAACCAGGACATTTCACGGAAATATTCGCTAAAATGTGTGATTTATGTCATTAAGACATTTGAATAATGAAACATGTACAATCATTCTGTCAAAATCAAATTGAATTTTGAAAATGCTGCAAAATCTGTTTCACTGAAGAGGGACAACTTATACTAGACTATTGCAGTAATTTCCTCTCACGTAGAGTTCTTTTACATGATTCACGTATTACTTTGAAACGGTAAATTCTTTCGAATATTCGTCAATAATCACACACAGTAAACGATAAGATGTATGTAAACTGAGATAAGAAAAATCTCACCAGAAGAAAATTAATGGGTTCTTCCTACTTCATTATTAACCCATTCTCGATATTTCAGGGGTTACCATCACTGTCGTAATATCTACCCCTAAACTATGTCAGTTATTTCAGAAGAAAAAAAGAGCCTTTAGTTTTACAATAAAATAGTCCACGGATGCATATAGCAAAAGTGATAGTAACCATTGGAATATCGAGGATGATATTGACTGAAAGCAGATTTGAGTTACCAAAATAGCAACACATGTTTAGCATACGTCTTCAATCTGAATCCAGAGTGTCTAATTTACCTGGATGTCACTGTGCGCGGGATGTTCCATTCGCTTAGATTTCACGTCCGTAGCTACAGCCCAGCCGAAGGCATTCAGTCGGCCGCTGTTATAAAGCAGGAAGACAGGGAAGAAATCATCACAGGACATATCTTCTTTAATGTCGTACCAGTAATGAACGCCTGTAGATAAAGCAATCATCATTGTTCACCAGGAATTATTACACCTACATAAGCCTATCAGCATGCCACTGGAACTATAAAACATTAATTTCCTGACATAATTTTACTACAAGCAATCTACCTCTGGGAAGCGAATTTTAAACCTATAATTAATTTTAAACCTATAATTAAAAACCTGCATGAGGCAGTTGCCAGGTTTTACACCTACATAAACCTATTATCATACCACTGGTACTATAAATGCATTAATTTCCTGTCATAATTTTACCACAAGCCAGCCAACTCTGGGAAACGAAAATAAAACCCATAAGAGGCAGTTACCAGCTTATGACAACAGGTTGATGTTTTTTCTTCTGAAATTTCAGCATTCTTCAACCTCCTAAATCTAAAGATGCTCCACCGCCGACAGAGCATGAACGATAATTCACTTGTTTAATCAATTTACTGCCGTTCTATCATAAGATTGCACGATTGTGTTACAGTACTAGTGTATCGACTCACTGTAGTAGATTACATCGCTACATGGTACAGGTGAAGTGTCTATGTAACACGCATTGTGATTGGCTGAAGTGTGTATATATAAATAAACGTTACACAATGCAACCTATTTGTGCAATCGGGACGTTGTAAGTACGTCGAAACAATTACAAATGTTCATAGATAAACATCTGAAAAATTAATATTTGTAAAATAGAAGTATTACGCTGTAAAAATAAATAACGCTGATATATAGAATTCGCGCTGTAATATACATGACTGTTGGGTGGTTTTTTCCGTAGTACACCTAGCACATGTGACGAACTTGACTGACAGAGTTTCCTGAAATAGCTGTTGTAAATATATAAATAAGATGATTGAAAAAAATCAAACATGGAAAGAGATAACACACAATCAGGTTATACTAGCTGTAGAAGAATACATAATATTGATTTAAACATGATAATACTGGTACCGTTAATGAATAAATATGAAGGTCAAGAAGAAAGTACATGTATCTGCTAAAACAACTGTTCAGTTTCATAATTATGGTAAGGTATATTTAAAATGTCAATTTAACTCTGAATTTGAACTTTATACTGAATAAAAAAGTGTGGAAGTACTAAAAATCGTCGATCGCCAAGCTGCCAACGCGTGCATATTATAAGTTACCGGTAAGATACATGTGTGTTTGCACATGTGTAACGTTACGTTACTATTTTAATCTCTCGCTAAAATTGCGCCAAAATTAGAAGCGGTTCAACCGATCACAGCCAAAATTAGAAGCAGTCCTCAACCGATCATATGTCGACATGTCAAAGCCACGAACCGATCTAAAAGTACGCGAAAGGGTAGTGAAAATGTACAATGATGGCATGGGGTGTCCTATGGAAATATCCACCTGTCGGAAACATCGCAAAGTTGTGCGAGACACAACATGGTTCTCTGCTTCCACGTGTTCGGTCTATCATGACACCAACAAAGGTCAGTGAAGAAGTTGTTAAATTCGTCGAATATCGGAAGAAAATGAGACCAAGCATGGCAGGCTAAAAAAAACAGCTTTACTGTGCACACACGTTTTTCTCTTCTATTTTTAGATCAACTCAGCCAATCACAATGCGTGTTACATAGGCACTTCACCTGTAACATGTAGCGATGTAATCTACTACAGTGAGTCGATACACTAGTACTGTAACACAATCGTGCAATCTTATGATAGAACGGCAGTAATCGCTGATTTATGTATATGTCAAATTAACACAAAAATGTTATAAAATATTTTTTTCATTTATTTTTTTGCATGCGCAATCAGAACTTCAATCAATATAGGACATAGTGTGATGGATATTTTTTTCGGAATGCAATTAATTCTTTTTAAGATTTTATATCTTGATATAAAATTTGAAGCTTAAACTTTTTGATTGTGGTAATAGTGTAAAGTAAGTAACTTTTGTAACAAGAAAAAAATATAAATCGTCTGGTCCTGTTTTTGACAGAAAAAAAATACCATTTGTCAGCGGCGGAGCATCTTTAAATTACCGTGCGTTTTAAAATGTCGTTAAACCAATTAAACTAAACTAACCATGACAATACTCTAACGATTTTCATCAAACTTTTACTGAATTGCTAAGTATCAACGTATTTTTAAAGGTTCGTAATTTAGTGTTCAGTCGTCAATCGTTAATTCACCTCATCAGTAGCTATTTTCTTTTATTCTTTTTCAAATTTAATATGTAGGTTACCCTAGGGCCCTAGTTGTGCATATTGCATTTTGGGACGATCGGTTGACAAGATGGCCGCAAGGCAATCATTTTGGGTTTTGATAGTTAAAGTTTGTTACAGCTATTTCTCAGAAAGTATTAAAGGGATCTTTCTCAAATTTCATATGTAGGTTTCTCTAGGACCCTTGTTGTGCATATTGCATTTTCGGGACTTATTGACTTATTCAAGATGGCCGACCGACGGATATCTTGAATTTTGATGGTCAAAGATCGTCACGCTATTTCTCAGAAAGTACTGAAGTGATCTTTCTCAAATTCCATTGGTATGTTCCCCAATGACCCTTGTTGTGCATAATCCATTTTGGCACCGATCAGTTAACAAGATGGCCGACTGGTCACCTCCTTGAATTTTGATAGTTACTTCAAAAGTGCTGAAGGAATCCGTCTCAAATTCCATAGGTAGGTTCCCCTAGGACCCTAGTTGTGCATATCGGTTAACAAGATGTTACCGCTAGATCTCAGAAAGTACTGCAGGAATCCGTCTCAAATTTCATAGGTATGTTCCCTACAGCTTGCTGTGCATATTGCATTTTGAGACCGATTGGTTAAAAAGATGGCCGACCTACCGCAATATTGAATTTTGATAGTTAAATTTTGTTACCGCTATTTCTCAGAAAGTACTGATCCCAATTTGTTACCGCTATTTGTCAGAAAATACTGAAGGGATCTTTCTCGAATTCATAGGTAGATTCCCCTAGGACCCTTGTTGTGCATATTGCAATTTGGGACTGATCGGTTGATAAGATGGTCGACTGGTCGCCATCTTGGATTTTTTTTTTTTTTTTTTTTTTTTTTTGAAATTTGTTGACGCTATTTCCCAGAAAGGACAATATGGATCTGTCTCCAAATTTCATCTATAGATTCACCTAGGGCCCTAGTTGTGCATATTGCATTTTGGGACGATCGGTTGACAAGATGGCCGCAAGGCAATCATTTTGGGTTTTGATAGTTAAAGTTTGTTACAGCTATTTCTCAGAAAGTATTAAAGGGATCTTTCTCAAATTTCATATGTAGGTTTCTCTAGGACCCTTGTTGTGCATATTGCATTTTCGGGACTTATTGACTTATTCAAGATGGCCGACCGACGGATATCTTGAATTTTGATGGTCAAAGATCGTCACGCTATTTCTCAGAAAGTACTGAAGTGATCTTTCTCAAATTCCATTGGTATGTTCCCCAATGACCCTTGTTGTGCATAATCCATTTTGGCACCGATCAGTTAACAAGATGGCCGACTGGCCACCTCCTTGAATTTTGATAGTTACTTCAAAAGTACTGAAGGAATCCGTCTCAAATTCCATAGGTAGGTTCCCCTAGGACCCTAGTTGTGCATATTGCACTTTGGGACCGATCGGTTAACAAGATGTTACCGCTATATCTCAGAAAGTACTGCAGAAATCCGTCTAAAATTTCATAGGTATGTTCCCTACGGCTTGCTGTGCATATTGCATTTTGAGACCGATCGGTTAAAAAGATGGCCGACCTACCGCAATATTGAATTTTGATAGTTAAAGTTCGTTACCACTATTTCTCAGAAAGTACTGATCCCAAATTGTTACCGCTATTTGTCAGAAAATACTGAAGGGATCTTTCATAGGTAGATTCCCCTAGGACCCTTGTTGTGCATATTGCAATTTTGGACTGATCGGTTGATAAGATGGTCGACTGGTCGCCATCTTGGATTTTTTTGAAAAAATTTGTTGACGCTATTTCCCAGAAAGGACAATATGGATCTGTCTCCAAATTTCATCTATAGATTCACCTAGGATCCTAGTTGTGCAAATTGTATTTTGGGACTAATTGGTCAACCAGATTGCCGACCGGCCGCCATAATGGATTTTGATAAATGAAGTTTGTTTCCGCTATTTCTTAGAAAGTACTTAAGGGATTTTTTCCAAAATTCATAAGTAGGTTCCCCTAACACCATAGTTGTGCATGTTGCACTTTTGGGACTGATCGGTCAACAGGATGGCCGACCGGCCACCATCTTCGATCTGTCGTACATTTCATCTGTATGTTCCCCTAGGGCTTTAGATGTGCATATTGCATTTTTTCGGACTGATCGGTCAACAAGATGGCCGACCGACCACTATCTTGGATTTTTGTGCTTGAAGTTAGAAAAGCAGAGGAAAGATCCATCAGTCATATGTCAGACATAGATGATTCTTCGGTGGGCGTCAAGATCCCTCTGGGATCTCTCATTAACATAGATATGATATCGTCCGTATCTCTCTGCATTCCACATGCTTCATTATGAAAAATAATTCTCATAGTTGCCCCTCGTTCTTTCTTTAATGTCCTGTACGTGACCCTATTATACGATAGAGTCCTGTTTAGTTATTTCAGGTAGTTACATATAATACGTCAGTGTGGATGATGTCTCCGACATGCCCTACACATAACACATAAATTATATAAACAAGTTTTAAATGTTTCAGCAGAAATTTTATTTGGGAATAAGTATAATTTTCGTATTGTATTTGATGCGACAGTACTAACATATTAGGAGGCGGTTATAGAGAGCAGCCAACTAAGTGAAAAATAAAGCTTAGAAATGGCCTCTGAAGATTGGATAAAATTTTGAACCGGCCATTGGTTGGCTCGTTAGTTATGAATTTCAGAAGTAAAAACGTTTTCTGATATGCAATTATCCTTTGGTAACAACGGTATGAACTTGGAAATCCAGATTGTAATTAAGGTATAATGTATTAATGTTGATAATAAACAAGTAAAAACATCGGATTTGTTTTACTGAAAAACTGAGTTTGAGCTGATGGAACCGATATTTCTTTTATCTACTATTATATGAGAACCTGAATGTTTGTAATAACTAAATGATTCAGCTGTTTTTAGAATACATTACAAAACTTTAACACTGTGGTTTACAATGTTGGGTGCACTACATCATTTCATGTTCTGAATTACAGCTTTGAGGCCATTGTTATTTCAAACTTGCTTTAGCAAACCAGCCAACTGGTCTTAAATCTGTTTTGATTTAAATTACATAGCTTTCTACAAATATCTATGACACAAATTAAAGAGAGACCTACCCATACTAAACAGACAATATCCCTTTGTCCATTTAGTAACATATGTGCCAGTCTCTGCCATTGGAGCCACTAGAAAGTTCGTGGCAGGATCAGGACCGTTTTGGATGTAAATTCTTGTACCGATCCCCTCAATCATAAATTGTCGTCTGCTCCTGCCAAGGGTACAGATGGTGGCTAAAACACAAATGTATCTTAATGTACAGGTAGCTATTCTGCATTTGCATATATGTATTAGTGTATGTAGTTATATGCCCTATCAATAAGTGTTGATTGTAACGTCATGCGAGCGTAACATCACACTTTTTTTTAGAGAAAACGACATGAATTTCGCCCTAAAAATAATGATATCACAAATACCTTTCTGCAAGGGAGCTCACTCTGTAATATGCATTTACTTTTATTGTTGATTTAGAAATCAATAAATTTCCCACTTCCGACAGTTATACGTTATACAATGAAATTGCGTTATCACGAGCTTGTAAAAATCGAAAATCCTGTATGAAACGAAGTATCATTAGTTGGTCTCTGACATGGTATACACATAACTCGAACACTCGAATAGCTAAAAATGCTTAATAGCCTAACCGACTTAAGGAATGTCAGTGTTGAAACAATCCATCTCGACCGTTACAGCTTCTTACAGGATATCTACGTCGCTTCTTTCACTTGATCGCTTTCATTTCATCTCATCTCATTCAATTTACTCCATTCGTTCTCCAAACTCAATCACTCAAATACATACATTTCATTTTAGGAAAGAGTACATTAATTATAGCTATACTATATTTGTCTATAAATGGGAATCATTCACGTACTACGTTATGCCTGATAACGTTGTGCGGGACTATTGTTTCATTTGGTGATGGAATGACGTCAAAAGATGATATCCCACACTAACGTCGCTGGAAGATTACAAATAGTTACGCTCCATCACCACTGGAGATACTAGTCCCGAACAAACGTTATCGGGTATCACGTGGTAGATGATTTGTTCCTTTTTACATTATTTTGCACCATTTTGATAATGAAAAATTGATTGTCAATGTTTTTACCTGGATTTGAGAAATACGCTGTCAGAAAATACTTGTCATCAACACGTAGAAATGTCTGGTTTATTTGATTGTGTGGTGGAAACCCAGAACTGTCATTATGTTGTACCTGTGGTCAACAAGGGATGACAAACAGATTTACAAAACATTGTGCAAAACATTGTTCAATCAGACATTAATTGCTAAGCAATTTCCTTTGGGAAATGAATACATAGACTAAGATAAAACCGTAAAATTTCAAAAAGAAAGGAAGTCCCAATATCCGAAGCGGTCTGATTGTTTTCATGATTTAAAAGAGTTTTGAAAAAAAATGTTTTACGGTGAACATAATAGCGATGTAATTTACTCAAGTGAAATTATCAATTTTGATATTTTCACTCGCTTTTAGACAATCGGAATGCAGCATTGACAGTAAAAAATATCATTTTTAATTGTTACGTCATTAGTTTGTGTGAGAAAATGACGTCATATCATAACAAGTGTAGAAATATGCTCACAAAAATACGACGTAATAATCGCAAGGGCAAATTACTCTGTAAAATACAAAGGCGGAATAACCTTTGGCAGAAATAGTATTGATGTTCTTCCGTAAATTGAAGCTTAAGATGAAATAAATAGAATATTCCTTGTTTCTTGATGAATACCGTTAATATTTCATCTCGTGGGGTGGAAACTTTGATGTTTGTCACTCGTGCTACGCAGTTTCGAAGCTTGCACCTCTCTCGAATATTCTCTGTATATTTTGATGGGAATATTGGGGAAAACCTGAAGGGATGTGTTGTTCTTAATGGCATATATAATTTTTTTCTTCTCCGTTGAAGTGTCAGAACTCTAAAGATAGAGTGCAAATGATATCATTTATGGATGTAAAACTAGTCAGAATTGTCGAGTATTGGTTACTCTGAAATAACACGTTAAACGCAACTTGAAAAGTATTTGATTTAAAACAGATTTATCTATATAAAATGTTAAAAGGATTAGTACCATTTATTTATGTCAATTGATATTTTACTACAATATAAGGATTTAAAACTATTTAACTTACGCCTATCTGTATCCCGGCTATGTACCCATTCAATCCGTACAGTAGGACTACAGCATAGTCACCTTCCTTCACAAACCTCTTCCCGTTCATACCGGGTATTTCTGGAAGAAACTAAAACACTTCATTAAAGTTAATTAAGTGTCATTAAGTGTCATTAAAATTTATAATAGAGTTAAACGTTAATAAACTACGACCAAGACTCTTTGTGAATACTTACTGCTTTCATAAACAATGTTCAGATAATTTCCCCCTTTTAAAGTAACGATAATTAGTATGGCTATCCACTAAAATTCCTATATCTATTACGAATTCCAAGATATGACTTAACAATTTAATTTCCGATAGAAATAGTTCGTTATATAAATTTAATATATCTCTACTTTATTTACACTAAATAAAAGTTACTTGGTTAAAACTAGCTCCCTAGTTTTAATAATAAAAAAAAACTCGCTCCGTTGTGTGTTAGACTTTCGAACTAACACATCCCGGGAAGCTAGCACACACCGGCCCTCGGGTTTTTCCGTCGAACCAATCAGATTCGAGTTGAGCGAGACTTGTTTCCGATCACGCCATTTCCGCTGACGTAACCAAACGACGTTAGTCTCGGTCGGAAACTGTAACCGAACACGTCGTCATGTTTATCTTGTAAGTGAGAGGCTTGTGAAAAATGTAACGGGGTCAGAGGATGATACCTTTTATGTATTTTAACATGTTCGTACAGTTACAATGAAGGCTCCCTGTAAGTGGTAAACGTCTCGGAATTCAACAATGCATTTTATATAATTTCAGGATAATGTCTAGAGGTAGAACATTTTAAAATTTGTATTAAGAAATCCGAACGGAATCAAATTTTAACCAAAGGTTTGAATAGAAGTAAAACAAAACGGACATGGAATCACAATTGTCATCTTGGAATAAATCGAAATTTCAAATCTAAGATTCTGTAATTGCAATTACTATTTTATTCAATCTTTATTTGACCATGGAGAATTAGCAGGTCGCACGCGACACAGATATAGCGTATGAGACAAAATATTTTTTAATCTAATTATAGCCTTTTTATGTATAGGTATATTGAAACTGATAAAGTATGGGGTTGAGGGATATACCAAGTTTCTAGTTTCCCTCAGGAAATAGAGAAGTCTCGGGAAACAAGAAAACTGGTTATATTTCTCCACTCCATACTGTACAATAACAAATGAACATACTTATTTATTATTTTCGTCCTACATTGTTTTGTTTCTAAACAAAGACTGTGATAGAAATACAGTAAACAAGAAAGAAACATATATATTCAAGTTTCGATGAAAAAGATACTTGCATATGTGTAACAAATGGCATTCTTCCACGACTTCCCCCGCAATATCAAAGCTATTACTAAAAGCGAGTTTCTTGCAAAATTGGCATTTAAGAAATACTTATTGTGTCTAGAGTGTAAAAGGTGGGGGAAAGCTTTACCATTGCATCACTTCGATTTTATGATAAAACGTTAAAATTAAAAGACGGGACAAGCATATTTTTCTTGTCTGTTAATTACCATTAGCGTGCAATAATAAAGTGATATCTATATTCTAGGAAGAACACAATTGTCATTCCTCTTGTCTACATTTCTCTCACTCTGTGCATTTTACCGCCTAGTGAGGATTAGGACATGACAAAGACAGATCTAATTCATAATCTATCTGTCATCTTTATTAGACTGTACGCTATACCAAGCTACTTCGTAATATGACCACCATAGAAAAGATTGAGATTCACTTTTTTTCTCACTTTATTTAAAATGATAATATGCAATTTTAAAGTGAACTTCATAATAAGGCAGCTGTCATTTTGTCATTTGTGGTGCGTTAATTAGCCATTATTCTAAGCAATGGCTATCATTTAATGTGACAATTTGACAATAATTGTGTGCAGTGTCGGCGTCAGTTAATCTGAAATTCTTTTGAAAATAACATTTAAAATAGTAAAAGTTTACGGAATTTCAACATGATACCAGTTATTCTTAATAACTGGCTCCAACTTATATATATATATTAAATATATTTATATTTAACATTAATGATGTTTTTTAAAGAAACGCGAAGGGTGGTATATTTCTATATATTTAAGGATTAACTTGAATATATTTTTATGTTATTGAAATATAACACAAAAATCTGAGTGTAATCTAAATAAAACAGCTTATGATGAGAGTGCACTCAGATTTTTGTGTTATATCTTCATAACATAAAAATATATTCAAATTAATCGTAATAATTCAATTTATTAAAGATAATCTATTCATATTTCCTTTATTTTCTTTTTTTTTCTATGAAATTATAACGCCGTTATATCAATATCAGCTAATCAAAAACTACATTACACACGGCGACGCCATTTTTTCCCTTTATGGACTAATAAAGTAGATTTTTTAGCCAATAAAATGCCTACAAGCAAATTGAATTATACCAAAAGAAAAGAAATATAAAAATAATTCCTAACACAATCTTCAGTAGAAACTTAATAAAACTACTCAAGGGACCAAGGAATATCTTTATAGCCAGGTGTTTTTTCTACACAGGTCACATCGTGTTAAAATGAACAATTTCCGATTTTCGGACTGGACCCTGAGAAAGTAGTCATAATAAGCCTGCGGTCTTTATACCAAGATTTACTTTCAATTCCGTTGCGTCAGCCATCCAAATGATCTAATGATATTTAAATATTATGAATAGCAATATTAGCAAAATTAAAACAAATTATAGAATAAAAATAATATCAAAAAGTTAAAATAAGAATATTTAAGGAATGATTTTTATTGTTTGTTGTTTACTTGTGTACTTGTTGAAATATCTGTATAAAAATGCAATTTACACACCAGTAAACAACAGACAATAAAAATCATTTATTATATTTACATTTCGACCGGCCATTTCATTTAAATTAAGTGTTCTAATAAAATTAAACTTTTTTTTTCAATGTTATACGTTTGTACGTTAAGTTTTTTTTTTTTTTTATCCCGTTTACACAATATTTGTTAATCTTCTTATTTGCTGATATATAATCTAAAATTGACATTACATTCATAAATGCAATATATTGAAGATTTTTCATACAGATAGGCCTCATCGGATGCGCATTCGCTCTACTTGCGGAAGTCAGTGTTCCGGTGTGTGTATTCTTACATGGCAACCACTGCGTTTACGCAAATGTAAACGATTTCGCAGTTGGTAAGGTTATATTGTAAAGAGAAAACGGAAATGTAAATATAACATAATAAACAATATTGTCGTAGCATATACAGTAAAACCTGTCTTAGCGACCACCTGAATTTAAAGACAACGTGCTTTCTAGTGCCGAAATAACCAATTTTAACAAAATTCAACTTTTGTATAAAGTTCTCCTGGTTATAACGACAATTTCCCTGTTTCTGTGGTGGTCGCTATAGACAGATTTGAGTGTATTACTGCCTTACCTCCGCAGTCTGACACCATTGTAAAACCCTGGTCGACAGCTTGAGCCATCGTCCTTGGCATTGCAGTGTATACGTACGGACCGATCGGAAATTCAGACCAAGTCACTGTCAAAATGAAGATAAATGTCAGGCAATTAGTAACAAGATATATTACGGGAAATGTATTACAAAACACGCCAGAAGCATCTTATATAAGTTACCATAGTTGTCAGGAGGTAGGTTTGGCGGCATTAACATTAATTAATCCCTACGGTGGAGAACTTTCATACATTACCAAATGTAAACATACGGTGAGGAAATTTTGTATATACAAATATAAACATTATTTTTCTAATGAAATAATAATTCCGGTTATGGGATGAACTTTCCAAAGTAATGACGACATTTCGTCTGACGATATTTCGGTAGAAAGATGAAAATTAATAAATAATTACTTTCTTTGGAATTTTATGGTATTTTAAGAGTAAAATGGTCCATTAATTATTCAAGTCAACATGCGACGTATAACTACATTGTAACTTGTTCCGTATCTCACAAATAGGATTGTTTTGCAAAATCACGGTTAAATACACGATGTTAGCTTCTCCTACCAAACCAGACAAAACGGAGAAACAGGGGTCATTTTGTAACGGGGAATGTTTTATTCACAGTTTTGATTTCTGACATAAGTTTTGCCTTTTTTTGTTAATATTATTCATTTTATTGTTGAATCTCTTTTGGAAAAAAATAATCTTTCTTTTGTCACAGATTTCATGGATTTCAGCAAATGTTCCATATTCCTGGAAGCATATAAGATATTTAAAATGTCATAAAATATGACGTTTTGCTCTTTTTAAATATGTTTAATAGACCAGAATATACGTTTCATATACATAGACTGTTGACACTTAACTCTCTAATTATTTTAGGCTACATGCTAAAAGAAAAAATTTGAATTATAAATGTTTCGTAATCAAGCCAAATGAATATAAAGGGGACCTCTGACAGGTTCTTCTTTTATATTCGGGTTTTAGCTAAGTTGACAGAGAGAACATGGTATATTTAGGTAGATTATATAAAACAGACGTCTTATTTATCAGTAAATATGAAAACCATATGGTCATGAAATCATCCATATTCAGCCGAAGAATAAAGCCTAAAATAAAAATAGATTTCCATTTTGCAAAACAAATTTTAAAGATACTAATTAAATATACAAACGATAAGAAAGCTTAATTAATAATAGAGGTGGCATTTTCACGCATCTAACCTGCTGGTAACCTCTGCATTGACAAGGTGAAGTGACTGTGTCCAAATCATGAGTACAGTCTATAAATAACGACACAATCAACATACAGAGCTGGCATCCATTTCATATGAAATATACAAGATTCCTACATATTTTAACACAAAACAATGGGCCGCGTAGACAACAGAATATTTAACTTTATTTATTTTATTTTATTTATTTCAGTAGGATTTATAAACAACAGCAACGACAACAGCAATATGAACAACAATGCATACCTCTGAGATTCGTCCATCCATCATCTGAAAAATATACCAGTAGATGATTTTTTATCAAGAAATTTGTTTTCACACGATAATAATTAATATAAAGATCAAAATATTCAAAAACTATAAAGAAGAAGAAGAAAGGAGAAGAAGAAGAAGAAGAAGAAAGAAGAAGAAGATGAAGAAAATAAGAAGAAGAAGAAGAGGAAGAAGAAGAAGAAAGAAGAAGAAGTAGAAAGAAGAAAAACATGAAGAAGAAGAATAATAGGAAGAAGAAGAAGAAGAGGAAGAAGAGGAAGAAGAAGAAGAAATAAGAAAAGAAGAAGAAGAAGAACAAGAAGATGAAGAAGAAACAAACTGAAATTTTCCATATAAACCGTATAAACCACTCAGATATCGAACATGTATTTTCTAGATGACATTTACTAGATACTTACATATATGGTTCCAGAAGTAATACCCGTGTGTATTGGAAACAGCACATAAAGTAATAAATAAATGTATCCACATCTTTGTCAATCAGCAGTGTTACCAATATATTAATCACGAATAGCTCTATTAGGACACACGTAACGAACGTTTCCGCTGGTCGTAGTTACTCACGTATGGTATGTACTTCCGGTTTTGGCGTAAGTTCCTGCCAAATGCAATTTTTTCTCTCGAAAATATTGTTGATAACCAATTACGACACTTGTCACGAGTGCAATAAGGTTAAAGTCTTAATAATATCCAAATGTTTCCGCGTCTGTTCTCTCGGTTTTAAAATACCTTACCTGAACTGGAAAATATATGTAAATGAACGCCAATTTGACGTGTAGTTGCCAGTATCACAATCACATGAGTAATGATGAGTTGTGTTGTAATTAAATGATACCATATTCAGACATCCATTATCTGAAAAGCATTTCCGTAACAATAAAATTTATCAAATAATTACTAATTAACAGTTATTCAACATAAAACTGCGAGCATTCTTACAGTCCCATCTTCGCATTTATGTATATCTTATGATCCTAATATATATCTGGATGGAAATTATATAGCGCTCACTGCAATAAACTTGGTTATTAGACGGCGAAGCGCATTAATTATATCTATTATTACGTTAGACGTGACGGGACAACACAATCATTGTCCTTTCTTTTTAGAACTGTTGTAGATAAACTATACAATAAGCGACTGTATGTGTTCAGTCTAAGACAGAACGACAAACAGATTGTTTAAGATAAGGACAAGTGCAAGGCTTCATCTATATATAATGATAATAAATTTGAAATGCTCCTAACAGACGGGATAACAAATATGTAAAATAAAGAAAACTTGACACATTCTTTTAACGCTTTCACCGTGTCAAGACGGCTCTTCAGAATATACATTTAACAACACTACAATGGACAAAATTCTGAATAAAACCAACTCATTGAAGTATGAATAAAGTATACACTTGCTATAAACCTCGATCTTCTTTTGAATTTTAGGTAGAAAGTTAGAATGGCACCGTCTGTTCTTACATTACAGTTACTACCCAGGTAGAGATATAAAGAGGTTAGGCATTCATACTACTACACGGAGACGCAACAAAAAAATACTGCTGTTTTATAAATGTGCAATATCCATCAACAGATATAATTGGAATTGTCGTTCAGAAGTTCAATTAATACCCACCGTTTTGTGGATGATTGCCACTAAAGAAGAGTAGTCCGTCAATCGTTGTGACTACAGATGTTTTAAGGGTGATCACCCGATGTTGCTTATCAGAGATTGGCAATACTGGGGTTATAGAACACAATAATTTTATTTCGCTTCTTACGAGCATTTTCAGTGGCTTAACATTTTTGTTTATAAGCACATAACGAAAAAGATGACGTAGCAGTTTGTAACGTCATTTCTGATTGGGCTATATAACGGCATAACGTCACCGTCTGTAACGTCATTTCTGATTGGGTTATGTAACGGCATCAAGTCGCCGTCTGTAACGTCATTTCTGATTGGGTTATATAACGGCATAACGTCGCCGTCTGTAACGTCATTTCTGATTGGGCTATATAACGGCATAACGTCACCGTCTGTAACGTCATTTCTGATTGGGTTATATAACGGCATATTGATTTCATAGCAAAATAGTGTCCCCAAAGGAAGTTTAAAGAGATATAAATATTATATTTAGTTATAAGGATTAATTTAAACATGTTTTGGTATGGAAATATAACACAAAAATCTGTGTATTCTTACCATAACCCGCACGATTTATTTAGACTAACGCATATTTTTAATTATATCGCTATAACATAAAAACATACAGTTATTTCAGTTGATCCTTAGATAGACGACATTCTTAAATGACCTTTGTTGTGCGTTCAGCAAGCTGCTACAATAAAGATATGGTCACGTCAGCTCGTCATAATTCCATTATATAGGCAAAATTGTCAATTGTAATAGTTCGGCGGAGACGTAATTTGATTACTTTTGGTAATGTTTTGAAGTACGGTGATTCGAGATAGAATCTTATCAATGCTAGTATGAATAAGAGAAAAAAAGTGTCCCTATGCAGTTCTGTATCTGCATCTCATTGTGATGTCTAGTGCTTATTCTAGATTCAAGGTTTGATTATGCATACGAGCCTATGTATTTATGTACCGACGTAAATTCCTTTCGTTTATTTTTCGGAGCACCCGCCTATATGACGGTACAACGAAGTCAGATACACAGATTACTGGGTTTAGTGTCTATGGCATCCAACAACCAACTCTACCAACACAAACTAACTACAATTTATATACAAACATGCACATGCAACCATACACAGAGAACACTGAATTTAACTATCAACTATCCTGGATAGTCTGGAAAACTCACAATCCGGACGTAAAAATGGGGAAAATATTTGATTATTGGCTACGTAAACTGGCAGTCCAGAAAACTAGCATTTCGGATGGTTTTGACCAGGAACGCAAGTGTTTGGGTTATCGAGGGTCCATTGTAGTTTTCCTGGAAAAAAATCATGTTGTAACGTTGAGGGTGCTGTTTATCATCTCATTAATTAATCATTAGCTTTATTTAAGGAGTATGCTTTTATTTTTTTGAGGTTATGAGGGTATAATGATAATGGAGCACGTGTAAATTATGTAACCCCGGCGAAGCAAAATAAAAATATATTCCTTATATTTACAGTTTTTCACGTAAATGAATATTATTTATTCTCGCGGCAGTCGCATATCTTTTATTAAAATACCCATATTTTTCCTCTCCCATCATCGTCAGCGAATTCGATTGAACAGTTGATTGGAATCGAATCATTCATATGTTCCCACCAAAAGTGGGGTGATGACCCCATGTTGCTACGCCATCGACTATGCTCGTAACAATAGAATCGTCGCGCGTGTTGTGCTATCATTATACACTGATAATGATAATACTAGAAAGCATGGTTATTGAGTCCATGTTAGTGCAAACTGTAAATATACACGTATAGTCGAAACGTCATTGATGATGATGGCATATTAATGACGTATTAGAAATTAATCGTGACGTCATTATAATGTTCTCGCTTCTCTGAAAAATTTCACGTTACACTTAAAAATAGATATCGTAGTACCCATTCCCTATCCATTAGGGGCAGATAACTCTGTAATTTGTAAATAAATAAAAGAATACTAGCATACACTTTGTTCGACGAAATTGCGCTGTCGTGTATTTATCAAGCGTTGATTTGTAAATATAACAAAAAAAAATAATAAAAAAAGAAAGAAAATCATATTATCATTTTATTAATTCGGGATGCGTATACTATACAAACAACCTGCATTTACCATATTGTACATTTTGGTTGGTATATTCCATCTAATAAAGAATCATAGTCAGGAGCAAACCAGCTGTTCTATGTTGGTTGATCTTAATTCCTCTTAAACTGCTAAGATTTTGGATTAACAATGTAGATGTTGAATGATACACGTATACTAGCAATCAACGATGAATTTACATGTTTTTTGTTTCATCAAGCTTATTTTTTTTTAAATGTCATCGTCAATTAATTTTGTTGTGTAAAAGAACCGTATTAAATCCATACCAATTTTCTTATTTACTTATTTGACGCGATTTGGAAAATCTGATGGTAGCAACATTAACAAAGTAATGTTGAGAAGCGGCTGGGTCATGAAGATATGTTGAGTAGTGAGCTGCATAGTTTCATTGAAGCAATCAGGAACTTCATCCATGGATAACTAAAATTAAAAAATAAATCTCTTAAATTATAGATATTTGAGTTATTTTAAGAGAAAATGTGTTCTTCGGAAATTTGAATTATTTTAAATTATTAACTTGTATAACATACTTATTTCGCAATGGGCAAGCCGCCCGAGGTTTATTTAGAGAAAACTCTGAATTTTGTCAATAAAAATTCTCTCAATAGCATATTATACAAATATTGAAATATAAAATTTGTTATGATACGGGTTAAATATTATGAACTAGTGCACAGTAACCTATGAAGTATTTGTTTTATTACAAAATAAATTCATTGTCATTTTTTTTTAATTGACGTACGTTACGGAAAAAAGCTACAAATCATGTTGAAGTCTAGCCCTTGTCATGTTGAAACTCTGCTTTGAATGTCGTTTTGTTTTTTTACATCTACCTACATTCTTTGTGTTCTTGTGTTTGTGGAAACTTCAATGTTTCTCACGAGGGCGAAGTACGCCTGAAAAACATCAAAGTTTCCACCTCAGGACATGAAATATTACCGGTATTCATCAAGAATCAAGGAATATTCTATTTGTTACATTTTTCTCGCTTCTATTTACAGAAGACCATCACTATTAGTTCTATTAAAGGTTATTCATCCATTGTATTTTACAGAGTTATTTGCCCTTGCGGTTATTTCGTCGTATTTTTGTAAACATAACATGATTTTTCTACACAAAAATATTACGTTATTTTCTCGGACTAACTAATGCCGTAACAATCAAATGATAATATCCACTGTCAATGCTGCATTCCGATTGGTCAAACTAGATTTTCACTGGAGTAAATATATATTATAGTATATTTACGTTAACGCTTGGTCAGTGTTAAAACCAATTAAGAATGTGGTGTCATACTATATATATATATATATATATATATATATTATCTTATGGAACTACAACACAAAGATCTGAGTGTACATCAATTTACGTTTTATGTAAAAAGCACCATGACATAAACATAATTCATCATAACTTCACGAGAACGCGAGTTTGTTGAGTTATCCATTTCCGATATCGGTAGAGGACATTTCGGGGATCATTCCTGGACTACCGATCATATACTAACTTTCATCTTTGTGGGGTTTTTTTTTGGTTTTTTTTATTTTTTTTTTATTTTTAATAATGTGAAATCTTTTCATTTTTAAGTGCGTACGTGAAAGTGTTTTTTTCGATGTTTGGAATCTAAAATTATTCCATAGTGTAAGGTGAGTAAAATACCCCAGGTTTTTTTTAACTCGTTTTTCTAATGGGGTTCTTTACCTCCAAATACTTTTTATTCTATTAACTCTTATAATTAACTGTATTGCTTTTGTTACATATATAAAGATATTACAGAAATAACAATTCACCACATTTATTACTGGTTGATCATTTCCATTAGCGATTGTATGTTATTTTTCCGGAGAAAACCAACAGGCATTATAGTCTACATTTAGTATAGTACTTCCGGTTTATGTCAATTTCCGGTGTCGGTTTTATTTCATAGCAAGTACTGAAGTGGTATTAGAAATCTATATGCAACTGTTCCTAGACTGGGCGTGTAAGTTGAATGATTGTCTTTTGATTGATTTGACCTAAATGAAAACTTTTTACAAGTTTCTTTATTTCCTAAATGATACTGCAGACAACAGCCCAAATAAAACAATGATTTTCATATTTTCCAGGATGTTTCGAAGTATTCAAGTACAGCTTGAATACATTCTTTTATTGAGGATAATGGTCTCCGTAGCGCATGCGCACTCACGTCTCAGTACTGATATTGATATATATGCAGCTATATATTTCTTTTTCAAACGTTCGTCTTATTGAAAAACCCATTGTTGTCCAGAGACATTAGGAATTATATTATCAATAACAGCTTGCGGGAAAACAATCTATTTAAAATTAGAACTTCTATGTCGCTCTCCGTACCGTCCGCTTCTACGAGCGGACGGTACTGAGAGCGACATAGAAGTTCTAATTTTAATTAGATTGGCGGGAAAATAGTTTGATTTGTCCGCTAATCAGACCGGAAATATATCCATTATCATTGAAATGGACACAATTATTTAGGTCGCGTGTCTAAAACACAAACATATCATTAAATATTTATATTTTCATATCCTTTTTTTGTATTTATATCTACGTTTCCCAATGTAAAGGTTTCCCTAGAATCCTTGTGGTGTATATTGCATTTTGTGACCAATCGACAGGCACGCAGTAATTATAGATTTTGCAACGCGAATTATTTTACCGTTTTCCCCGTACAGTGCTGAAAGGATCCTCTCAAATTGCATATGCATAAGGTATTTTGAGACCGATCGTTAAAGTTTGCCGACAAGCAGTGATCTTGGATTTTGATTCATGAAGTTTTTTATCGTTATTGTTACAGATGAGATCTATTTTAATTTTCATATGTAGACGATTCTCGTTAGAGGAATATTGTAGCCAATAAGATCATTTTGAAAATTGTAATCATTACTTCTGAAAAAAGAACTAAATACACTGCCCTCCAAAAGTTACATAAGGTTAAAATTTGTGCTGACAATCTATTTCTAAGAAATCTATCGAAAATACAGTTAGTGAGTTAGGAAAGGTAAATAATTTGTTAAATAATATATAACATACTTTACGTAAATTTGTAAAAATATATACGTAACAAAAATTTTGGAAGGCAGTGTATATCCGTCTGAAATTTCATGTACAGAGACCGGACAGAAGTATTCGGACAAACGCGTCGTGATATATAAACCACTAAATTTCGTGCGGGTCGTAAAAATCGGAATAAATCCAGTTTAGAGGCTTGGTTCGCGTAATCGTAAACGTAATCTGAAAGCGTAATGTTGTGGCGGTAAAAATAGATTACGTCGTCTGCTGACGGAATCGCAGGAATTCACGGAAATAACATGGGTCGTCGTGGTAAAGAAGTGACATCAGGCTTAGGAAAAGCGGTCGTATCGATGATAGAAGATGGGATAAAACAAACAATTGTTGCAGATAGGTTAGGCATACCAAAATCTACAATTTCTGATATTTGGATACGATATGTTAGACGAGGAAACATTGAAAATACACATCGATGTGGAAGGACGCCATGTTTGACAGATTGCGGTCAGAGAAGGCTCTTAAAAGCGGAAATAGGAGAAAAACATTGGATGAAGTAACAACCAAATTAAATGACTACAGAAACACTGTAAAGGATAAACTGGTTAGTAGTAAAACGATTGACCAGAATTTAAAAAATCGTGGATACTGTGGTAGAAGAGTTCATGAAGAAAACCATGGTTGTGCTTGAAGTCAATTTGAGGAAACGTGTGACATTTTGTTTTGATAAAAGAAATATGACTGTAGAAAACTATTGGAAAGATGTTATTTTTTCTGAAGAAAGTCAAATCGTGATCGGTAATGACATCAGAATTTTTATATGGAGACGAAAAGACGAGGCATACCGGCCAGCCTGCATCTGTCCGCAGTCACACCGGAAACTTTACGTGATGATTTGGGGGTGTATAACCCATCATGGAGTAGGTACTGTTTGCAGTGTAAATGGAACCATCAATGCACTAAAATAAATTCAAATTTTGGAAGAGAATATGTGGCCAGTTTTAGCGAGACACTGCGCAAACCAAAACTACATTTTCAATAGGACAATGCTCCAGTTCATAAGGCTCATATTGTGTCTGAATATTTTACAAACCATGGTATTCCCGTTTAAGAATGGTCCCCACAAAGTCCTGATATAAATATCATCGAAAATGTGTGGTTAAATCTTAATATTTACATTTCCGTTTTCTCTATGCTATACAACCTTACCAACTGCGAAATCGTTAACACTTGCGGACACGCAGTGGTTGCTGCGCAAGAATACACACACCGGAACACTGACTTCCGCACGTAGTGTGAATGCGCATCCGATTAGGCCTATTGGATCAGTATGAAAAATCTTATATATATTGCATGTATGAATGTAATGTAAGTCTTAAATTATATATCAGCAAATATTTTTTTACAAATATTGTGTAAATGGGATGAAAAAAGATAAAGTTAATGTGGAACTATATTTTGTATACTCTCTGAATTTGACAACATTTCCCGCCATATTGAAGCCATCTGTTCCGGGATTCCATCAATTGACAGGCTGTTCCAACAATCGTATAACATTGAAAAAAAAACCAGAGATTTATTCTATTTGAACACTTAATTTAAATGAAATGGTCGTTCGAAATGTAGATATAAGGAATGATTTTATTGTTTGCTGTTTACTGGTGTGTAAACTGCATTTTTTACCAGATTTTTCAAGATGACGCGTTAGCGCCCGTCATTTAAAATATCTGTACAAAAATGCAGTTCACACACCAGTAAACAACAAACAATAAAAATCATTCCTTAAAAATACGACTAAAAACAGTGGTCAACAACATCACTAATGTAACCCTATAGAGGTAGGCAGGCTGGTAGCCTTGCTTAAGCCCGAATGATATTATTGGTGATAGACGATTGTAACCCTATAGAGGTAGGCAGGCTGGTAGCCTTGCTTAAGCCCCAATGATATTATTGGTGATAGATAATTGTAACCCTATAGAGATAGACAGGCTAGTAGCCCTGCTTAAGTCCCCATGAATATCATTTATAGATATGATATCTGAATATTCCCGCTAGGTAAAAAGGAAGTGGGGTACCTGTTGAACCTTGACAGAAGTTGTCATGTTAGTCGTGTATAATTGTGGATCGCGGGGCTGAGTTAAATTATAGTGTATTTTATAAGAGTACAAGTATTAGTTGTTTAATAACAACCATGTATATATTTATTAGGCTGTGTTTAATTTCATAGTGCATTATTGTGGTGTATATAATGTTGCTTAGATCTAGCACCGATGTGTAGTATATTTAAAGGTCAGTAACGCGGGATTGTTTACTCATGTTTGCAGCCAGAGTTAGGTTGTTGTTTTAAGGCATGGCCAAACTAGGTGACCGAAATATCAGTAAATTGTTACGGTACCTACTTAGTAGCGACTACGTGGGATGTTCTGGAAAGCATGACAGGACATCGCACGGTCTATGCACGTGTTAAACTAGGTGACCAACTTATTAGTTAATTGTTACCGAATAGGTATGGGTATGGTAGGGACTACGTGGAATGTTCTGGAAGGAATGACAGAACATCGCGTAGTCCACACACCTGTTTAACTGCGCAGTATAGTTTGTGCAAAATGTGCATATTACTGGCGGTTCTGTCCAGCCTCAACCAAGTCCAGTCAGAAAATCAAAACATTTCTATTTTGTTAAGCCTGCATCAGGCGCCGGTAAGGCTGTATTCTGAATCAAAATTAGTAAATTTTGACAGTTTATGATGAGCTGGGTAACCTATGGGACAAGCATTGTCCCAACGGCACGTGTACCAGTCACGTACCCAATCATTATAAATAGAGGGCCGCAATAGGCCCCTGTCAGACTGAAACCAGACGGAAACAAGACGGAAACCAGACTGAAATTAGACGGACATCAGACAGGAATAAGACTGAGACTGGGTACTTCCGCCTCACATACACCTACGTCACCGCCTCCTCTAGGGCCACCTATGAGAGAAAGTGAGAACTCTTGTCTACACTTTGAATAAAAGCCGTCAACAAGCTTCTACCCTACTCCTTGTCGTCATTTCGACCAACACAGTCATCCATAGGACGACAAGGTGGGGTAAGGGCTATGTTATTTGGTGCTGCATGACCAGGCTCTTCAATATAAAGAAGAAAAGAAAGAACCTGAAGACGAAGAAACAGACGGCTAAAGGTAAGCGAAATTTTTCTACTTTGATTAGTACCTCTAGTAGCTGACCATTTTTAATGTTGTGTAGGTATTTAGTGGTTTAATTTGGTTAGTTAGAAACCAGGTTCTGTCAGTATACATATTTTTGGCAATATCGTAGAAAGAAATATGTCTCTCAATTCAGATGTAGACATGGCCCAATTAACTGAGCGTATGGCAGGTCTACCACAGACAGAACAAAATCAAAGTATGCCCACAGATCAGAATATTTCTCAGGACAATAGTGAGGTAGTGTTCAGAAACATGGCACAACATTTTAAGAACTTCTCTGCAGCTATGACAGTGCAGGGAGTTTTCCAGGTCGTTAGGTCATTTGAGGGTGACCCCACTAAATTCAAGACCTGGATAAAAGAAATAGAAAAATACGCGAAATTAGTAGAGCTAGATGACAAGGCAATCCCTAATATAGCGTATCAAACAAGTGGAGGTTCAGTAGGAGATTTTATCAAACGATATCTAGACGATTTAGAGGGAGATCTGTCTTGGGAGGACCTTAAGAAACTCCTCAAACAAAGATTCGCTGACATAACAGATTCGCATCAAGCTATGGCCTTATTACGTAAAACGATACAGAAACAGGACGAAAGCGTCCAGATATACGTTGAACGACTCCTGCAAGTAGCAGAAGACGCGTATCCTGATGCCCAGGAATGTGAAAAGGGCATTGTTCAAAGACAATTAGTTAACGCCTTTTGTGATGGGTTGCATTTCGACTATGTTAAGATGAAGGTTATGCGCGAGGACCCAGACACATTAGAGAGGGCGGTACATATAGCTATGCGCGAACAGAACCTTAGGAAAAGGTTCAATCTAAGACAAGACATGAATAAAGACAATGACATGGTCTTAAGGCCAAGACAGGAACATGTATATGACCCTCAGGTAGCCCCTACGCGAGACACATACTTTAACCTTAGACATAACGAAACTAACACGAGGCGAGAAGTACCAATGGACATTGACCACACCAGACAGAGACAGTGTTATAAATGTAAACAAAACAATATCATAAGACATAGACCACGACCAGTACAAGACAGAAATAGTTTTAGGGAAACACAGAGACAGACACCCCTTAATAGAGCCCCTAGAAATAGGTATTCAGACAATAGCAGATATAATAACCAAACTCAAAATAGGTCGTATAGTACAGGTAACAGAGTGGAAACTCAGAACCCCCCCCCCCCCCCCACAAGTGCAGTCATTAGGTCGAAATAAACAAAGATCACAATTCAGAAGTTTTCAATGTAATGAAGAAGGTCACATAAGAAAGAACTGTCCCCAATTAAATAGAAAAGGTAGGCCGTTAAACTAAAGACCTCGCTTCATAAGGAAACCGATGGGGCGAGGTTGAAAAGAAATAAGAAGCATGTGTCTAAGAAAATAGAAATATCGGGTAACCCAAGTACAACTGTGATAAAAATAGGTAAACAAAAATTAAGAGCTCTCTTAGACACAGGTGCTGAGGTTTCCATAATCAGCAATAGGATTTTTTAAGATGTTACCGAATAAACCACGACTAAGAAAAGAAAGCATGACTCTCCAATCCGTCAGCAGTACACCGCTCAAGGTAATAGGTTCAGCAGATATTTCATTTCAAATAAGACATTTGACCTTAAGACATAAATTTTATGTTGTTGATGGCATGAACAGAAAATGCATCCTTGGTTTAGATTTTCTTAAACAAAATGGCGTTAGAATGTATTTTGACCTTGCATGTATGCGTATAGGTAAGACCTATGTTCAATTAGAGGAAGACATACATATTGCCTCAATAATAAGGACCACCCACAAGACATTGTTAAGACCGCAAACGGCAACGGTATGTCAGGTAAGACTCCCAAGAACTTTTAAGATACCAGGATCAAAGCTCTTAGAGATATCAGCAAATGACACTTGTATATATGATGAATCTGGTTTGACCTTACAAAACGGTGTAACAAAGGTCACGAACCCTCGCAAGATACCTATCTTGATACTTAACCAAACAAACAGGACGATTAACCTAAAACGAGAAAGTGTAGTAGGCAAAGCACAGGCCTTAGAAGACAAAGACATTTCAAGTATAACTGCGACAAAAGACGATGACAAAGACGAAGAAAACTTTAAGGAGGTAGATGTACCAGACTAGTACAGTGTTGAGACACTAAAGATATTAAGAAGAAACAAGGATCTATTCGCCAAAAAGGGTTCTCAGCTTGGACATACAAAAACAGTTAAGATGTATATAGAAACAGGAGATCACAAACTAAGAAACAAATTAAGAACCGACCTTACAGGACACCCCTGAAGAAACGTCAAGTAGTGGACGAGGCTATAGACGAGATGTTAAAGGCAAAGGTCATAGATAGGTCTAGAAGTCCCTGCAGTTTTGGCTTAGTGGTAGTTGATAAAAAAGATGGAAGTAAGAGAATGTGTGTAGATTTTAGGAGTTTAAATAAGATTGTTACCCCGATGTCAGTACCTCTTCCTTTGATAGATGACATTTTGACCCTCCTAGGACACTCAAGACATTTCACTACATTAGATTTGAAAAGTGGATATTGGCAAGTAGAACTCGACGAGGAAAGTAAACAAAAGACAGCTTTTGCCCGTCACAAAGGACTATTCCAGTTCAACAGAATGCCTTTCGGACTAAGTAACGCCCCTGCTGTCTTCCAAGAACTGATGAATATTGTCTTACAAGGTTGCGAACAATTCACCACGGCTTACCTTGATGATGTCATAATTTACAGTAGGACAGCCGAAGA
The DNA here is from genome assembly GCF_041381155.1 of Argopecten irradians. NCBI lineage: Eukaryota > Metazoa > Mollusca > Bivalvia > Pectinida > Pectinidae > Argopecten > Argopecten irradians. The sequence continues at coordinate 31,787,232 of NC_091144.1, forward strand.
ACACCTGAAACACTTACAGATAGTCTTCAACAAGTTAAGACAACATGGACTTAAACTAAAGCTTAAGAAATGCACTTTCTTCAAGAAAGAGATGGAATATCTTGGCTTTATGATTACGGACAAAGGTGTAAAGCCGGACCAAAAGAAAGTTGAAGCTATTCGGGCCTTACCAACCCCTACTTGCGTAAGAGATGTAAGAGCATTAATTGGAATGTGCGGTTACTACAGGAAGCACATCCCCAACTTCTCAAAAATAGCGGAATGTCTTACAGAACTAACCAAGAAGTATGCTAGGTTCAAATGGACTGAGGAATGTCAGAAGTCATTTGACTATCTTAAAGAAAGTCTTACAGTAGTCCCTCTACTAGCATACCCAGACCCAAACCAACCATATGTGCTTTATACAGATGTATCAGACACATGCATAGGAGCTTGTCTTACACAGAAGACAAAGGAAGGTGAAGAAATGCCACTTTATTACTTGTCACATAAGCTTAGCCCAACACAGCGTAGGTGGTCTGTGATAGAGAAGGAAGCATTTGCTGTGGTATATATGCTCTTCAGAAGCTTGATAACTACTTACACAACAGTTCCTTTGTAATAAGAACGGACCATCGCCCACTTTCTTACATATGCTCAGACAAGAAGACATTGAATAAGAAACTCTCCGTATGGTCCCTTACTGTAGCGTCTTATAATTGTAAGGTAGAATATATTGAAGGTAGATTTAATTGTTGCGCGGACTTACTATCGAGACTACCAATAGATACAGCAGAAGAAGCTAAGGATAAGCAAGGAGAAACCCAGGAAACTAAAGACATTCATGATGTCTTGGACGTAGATGGCAGAGCCTTAGAGATTGGAGCTCTCAACTCTAACAAGTTTAAGCCAAGAGACTTTGTCAGTAGTACAGTTGATACTCCAGACGATATTGTTAAACCTCATATGGATCTCCCTAAAGACATAGACATAAGAAAAACTCAAGACAATGACGAAGACATATCAAAGCTGAGACTTAGACTTTGTAATGGACAGGCAACCAAGAGTGAGGAGGAGCGCTTCTTGGTTGTAGATAACTTAGTGTATTATTTGTCAAACGCGGAATCAGATGACCCGGTCTTGAGACTTTACATTCCGAAGGAACTTGAAGGAATGGTGATAAGACAGTATCATGATTTCCTAGGTCATATGGCAGTTGACAAAACATATGACGTAATAAGAAAGAAGTATTATTTTCCTTTGTTATACAAGAAGGTTCACCAACACATTGAAAAGTGTGTGACTTGTCAGACAAGAAGTCACAGTAACCTTTATCCTTCTCTTCAAGACAGCCAGATACCCCCCTACCCTTTTGCTAAGGTAGCAATGGATTTGTTAGGCCCTTACCCCCAGACATTATCAGGAAACAAATACATCGTGTCGTTCATAGATGTTTACTCTGGCTTTCCGGAAGCATTTCCAGTCCCTGACAAACCAGCAGCAAACATTGTACATCTTATCTTGGAAGAACTATTCCCAAGATATGGTAGCGTATTAGAACTGGTTACAGATAACGGTTCAGAGAATATCGCTAGATCAGTAAAGGAGACACTAGAAGCATTGAATATCCACCATGTTACCACTTCTTATTATTGCCCCCAGTCAAATGAAAAGGTGGAGAGATTTCATAGAACGATGGTAGACATTTTGGCCAAGAAGATCAAAGAAAACGTTAACACGCGGGATCTTTTCTTGAACCAGGTATTGGCCACAGTAAGATTTCACACCAGTGAGGTAACAAAAGCATCGCCTTTCTTCCTGCTTTATAACCGCGATGTAGTACTCCCCTTGGACACAATCTTAAAGCCAAGACGGCGGTATGCCGGTGAAGAGTTACACAAGATCGCCTTAGAGCAGCAACTTAAGTCCTTTGTTTTAGTGCATAGACACATGAATAAAGCGAAGAGGAAACAGAAGAAACTCGCTGATAGAAACTGTAAAGACGAGGATCTTAAGACAGGAGATCCGGTTTACATAAGAAACCATAAGCGTACCTCAAAACTGGACAATAAATGGACACCTTACTATAGGATTATAGAGCAAACTGGACCAGTAAGTTTTAAGGTAAGAAACCAGCTTACAGGTGAAGTCACGAAGACACACGCGAGGCATTTACGATTAGCAAATGTTGATGAATGGGAGTTGCCCAAAGATAATATAGGTCGACCTTTAAGGAAATCGACATATGTAGTTCCCCCTGAGAGTAGTTCAGAGGAGTCAGAGGAGGAAACATCCTTAAAAAGAGTCATAAGATATAGAAGACAAGAAAGGTCAGATTCGGACTCTGAGGATGATATTCCGTTAATGGAGCTAAGACAAAGGCTCCGGACCCGAGAATTGGACAAAGCTAGTCCTATTGATTCAGATGATGAACTTATACCTTTATCACAATTGAAAGGTAAGTTAAATGAAAACAATAACGCTGACACTCAGACAGATGATGTTGACGATGTTGATGATGCGTCTGAGACAGGTTGTACTGCTGATGACATGGAGATTTATGCGGTAAATAAATTAGCAAATAAAGTTACGCCCCAAATCTCCACCGCAGTAGATAAAACATATCAAGATAACGGGCTCTACAATAGAAAAAATGAAGATTCTAAGAAAGTTAAGAGAGATATATCAAGAGACTATGAGGACAATTCAGAGCTATTTAAAAAATGTCTGAAATATTTTCTTCGTGATCAATAACGAGATTCATTAGTGAATCGTTTGTTATTGTTTCAGAAAACGAAATATAAGCTTTTGTTCTTAATCTAAATCCTTACGAGATAGTTCTTAGAAAGTTAGATAATAGTCTGTCAGAAATAACCAAAAGCTATCTAGCAGAGTCAATAAAACACCATGAAACATCTAGATAGATAGATAGATAGATAGATATTCTTTATTTCCTCATTTTTATGAGATTACAACAGCAAGGAACATAGAAAAATGCAGTGTAGAATCAGTTCATGTGAAATACTTGAACGTTAATATTTACAAGTTCGAGCAACGTTGCTTCGCTATGTCTGGTTTACTTATTGTTCATATACTAGTTGTTTCTTAGATTCGTCACTGTCTTTTATAAATATTCATCAATTTTTGCATACATTTTAGGTATCAATTTTGAGATGTATTTCATCATTTCTGTCCAGTTTTCGTCTGACAAATCGATATCTTGTGATCGCCTGCAAAGGATAAATTTTGTTTGATCAGTTTCACTCATGTTCGTAAATGTAACATAGTCATAAACATGAAGAAAATTAACAATGATTTCCAGGATTAGATCCCTCTCAGCAAACAGAATATGGCATTCTATCAGAAAATGTACTACTATATCAGTTACCGTTTTACCACATAATTTGCAAATAACAGGAACAACTTCCCAGACAAAGGATAAGTGTATAAGGTCACTCATCTGCCACGTATCCTTCACACTTAATTTAGAGATCTTCCACAGTGGATGTGTATCCAGCGTAGTACAGGGCCCTTAGTGAAGCAAAGGAATTAGTTGGATTAGCTAGAGATTATCTTAATCATTTGAAACTTCAGATCAATATGCTATCTCTAAGACATTTAAGCCCTTCAGTCATTTCACCCCCAGACTTGTACGAACTCCTTATAGAAGTAGAAAGCAAACTTGACCCAGGTGTTAGAGTACCTTTTGACCCGGAAACTGACCTTTGGGAATTTTATAAGACAGTGACCTGTACGACACTTATTAGTACTGATAGCCTTATTGTAGTTATTTCCATTCCATTAATAGACATAATTGGCAAGTTTGCTGTGTACCGAGCACATAACCTTCCTCTTCCGTACCTTGGATCGAATCAAACAAATATTTTGGCGACTTATAAATTTGAAGCAGAAGCTCTTGCAATCAATGAAGCGAAAACACAATTGGTTACAATGACAATTGAGGAGATGAATCAATGTGTAAATAGCGTTAAAACTACTGCAGGTTTCGTAGTCCAACGTATACTATAATGGGAAATAAGAAATGTATTGTTAATCTTTTTATGAATTGGACCAATACTTTAGTTAAATATTGTACTACAGTAGTACAAAATACAAACACTTCCCCTATGGCCCAGTATTTGACCAATGGCCTATGGATAGTTGTCCAAGATAGATCTTTGACCTTTACACTGAAAAGCCCCTATAGAACCCAATCTGGTACTGTGGTGACCAGATAACCTATTGACACCTTATCCCTTACGGAAGGTTGTTCTGCATCAAATGAATATATGACCTTGCCCTCATATTATCATTCAGAGAGCAAATATAACCTAACAGATCATTTTCAACAGGTGATTTCAAATTATTATGTAGGCTCCATTGAACTCTGGAAACCAATGACACAAAGACTACCAAATGTAAAAAAAAACATTAAGATACCCCATAAACTTAAGCCTATAAAGGAAATCCCCATTGATGAGTTGATAAATGAACTTGACAATTCATTTGATCTTGAACCCATGGAATCTGATTTGCCCCTCTCGACCTACTTGTCGATAGTAGGTGTGGTAGTAGTTGTTGTTATAGTGATATATTTATGTCGTAAGAGAATTAGGGATAAATGTCAGAAATGTAGGTTAGGTAAATGGTCAGTGAAAAGGAGAAAGTCAGAGACGAGTGTCTCGCAAGCCTCAAGACCCATGCAAAGACACAAAAGTAACCAATCCACAGAAGACATGACAGAAGAATTGATCACCAGGAACAAGAAAACAAAGAAAAACCTACACTGATGTCAGGAAGTTACCCTGAGGGCGTTGACCTCGCCGAGGCAAATGTAACTGCCCCATCAGGAAGTGGAGGAATTGAATCGGGTAAACAAGACTGCCTTACAACCCGAGTACGAAGTGTAATATACCCAGACTTGAGAAAAGAGCTCAGTCTTCCATAGACAGATATAAAGTAACGTCTTGGTCGTAACAAGACAATGTCTAAATGTGAAGAAGGAAATGATAATGAACTAGTGAAACATTATGCCTTGATATTTAACGTCTATATGATTAAAATTGCTTACGAGACAAAGATATACATATAATGTCTCGGTTATTACAAGACAATAGGGAAACGTCTTGGTGTTAACAAGACCATCTCTTGTCTGGATATTAACGTTAATTAATTAAAAAAAATCACAATGTCTTAATGCGGATAAGACAAAATGTGACCTCTTCAAGAACCGTGGTGGATGACGGACCTAAGAACATAAAGAAGCTCTGGATATAACTAAATAAGCAGCAACTGTGAAGATAAACTGTGGATTTTTATATAGGAGCAGCCATATTATTACGAATGATTTTTAACGATGAAGTTACCATGGAACTCTGTGACTGTTAAATAGGTTCAAACTAAAATGGACGTGACTGTGAAATAATATTACTGATTTTCAACGACGTAGTTACCATGGAACTGTGTGACTGTTAAATATGTTCGAACTACAATGGAAGTGACTGTGAAATATGTTCGAACTACAATGGAAGTGACTGTGAAATATGTTTGAACTACAATGGACGAACTGTGAAATATGTTTGAACTACAATGGACGAACTGTGAAATATAATTACTGGCCAACTTCATGATGTTGTGACCATAGAACTGTGACTGTAAATAAGACTTTATATTGCATGAATATATTAAAGAGATGTTTAGAGTAATTACAATATGTGTATGTACATATTGTGCATTAAGGTAAAGAGTTGTAACGTTTAATAGGATAACTTCGCGATAATTAAAAATATACTGCATGACGCATGCGAATGAAAGAATGTTGAAAGGAGAAATGAATGAAATGGCCACTAGTTACTATTTAGGATGTTTTTTTAAAGGAGGCGGTGGTAAATTGAAATGTTAATAATACTTGATACTTTGCGTTAAGAAATATGTAAGCCATTCTGAGAAATGCCTAACATATTGTCTTGTTTGAAGAAAGGGGCGATTGTAACCCTATAGAGGTAGGCAGGCTGGTAGCCTTGCTTAAGCCCCAATGATATTATTGGTGATAGACGATTGTAACCCTATAGAGGTAGGAAGGCTGGTATCCTTGCTTAAGCCCCAATGATATTATTGGTGATAGATAATTGTAACCCTATAGAGATAGACAGGCTAGTAGCCCTACTTAAGTCCCCATGAATATCATTTATAGATATGATATTTGAATATTCCCGCTAGGTAAACAGGAAGTGGGGTACCTGTTGAACCTTGACAGAAGTTGTCATATTAGTCGTGTATAATTGTGGATCGCGGGGCTGAGTTAAATTATAGTGTATTTTATAAGAGTACAAGTATTAGTTGTTTAATAACAACCATGTATATATGTATTAGGCTTTGTTTAATTTCATAGTGCATTATTGTGGTGTATATAATGTTGCTCAGGTCTAGCACCGATGTGTAGTATATTTAAAGGTCAGTAACGCGGGATTGTTTACTCATGTTTGCAGCCAGAGTTAGGTTGTTGTTTTAAGGCATGGCCAAACTAGGTGACCGAAATATCAGTAAATTGTTACGGTACCTACTTAGTAGCGACTACGTGGGATGTTCTGGAAAGCATGACAGGACATCGCACGGTCTATGCACGTGTTAAACTAGGTGACCAACTTATTAGTTAATTGTTACCGAATAGGTATGGGTATGGTAGGGACTACGTGGAATGTTCTGGAAGGAATGACAGAACATCGCGTAGTCCACACACCTGTTTAACTGCGCAGTATAGTTTGTGCAAATTACAGGCGGTTCTGTCCAGCCTCAACCAAGTCCAGTCAGAAAATCAAAACATTTCTATTTTGTTAAGCCTGCATCAGGCGCCGGTAAGGCTGTATTCTGAATTCAAATTAGTAAATTTTGACAGTTTATGATGAGCTGGGTAACCTTTGGGGCAAGCATTGTCCCAACGGCACGTGTACCAGTCACGTACCCAATCATTATAAATAGAGGGCCGCAATAGGTCCCAGTCAGACTGAAACCAGACGGAAACCAGACGGAAACAAGACGGAAACCAGACTGAAATTAGACGGACATCAGACGGGAATAAGACTGAGACTGGGTACTTCCGCCTCACATACACCTACGTCACCGCCTCCTCTAGGGCCACCTATGAGAGAGAGAGAGAAAGTGAGAACTCTTGTCTACACTTTGAATAAAAGCCGTCAACAAGCTTCTACCCTACTCCTTGTCGTCATTTCGACCAACACAGTCATCCATAGGACGACACTAATCAAACAGAACTTTTTGACGCAATAAAAACCATCTGGCAACGCATTGATGTAGAATACATTCAAGGTTTTTACAGATCGATTCCCGATTGAAGTACGAAAGTCCAAGGGTCAGATCACCAAATATTTGGTCAGTATCACAACACATATATTTTTATAAAGAGTTTTATTTTCCTAGCGAGATGTTCACATGACGTTACGGCGGTCATTTTATCCGAATACTTCTGTCCGGTCTCTGTAGGTTTCCCTTGCTCACTTGAGTTAAACCAATTTCATTTTGTGAAAACAAGATAGTTGATAAGCAGTCATTTTGGATTTTGACATTTTCACAGGAAGTAGTAAAGATATCTCCCTCACATTAAACTTGTATTCTAGCTTTTTTAAATTTTACACATCCATTTAGAACAATTAAGTCCAAACAACATGGCTGACACTGGCTATATCAAATTTGGCAATTGAATAGATCTTTTGCTATGCATACTACATGCAAAATTATCCTATGAGTATTCAATATTTTCAATGGAGAGGCAGAATAAGGGAAACGCAGAGAAAATAGTATCTTCCATCTGTAGATCACTCCTGATTTTTAATAGGTTTATCGTCCTAACTGTATCTTCTACGTGATGTGTATGGAATTATTCACCCAGAAGATACATTAACCGTTGTTTACTTTGACAGAATTTATCATTTATCCTAAGACCACAATTTCGGATAAGAGGTAATTGGCGGTTCAAATGTTAATGTTTTTGAATAAACACTTATTTCACAAAACTGAAGCAAAGAACAATTATGAAAATGCTGTCATAGAAAGTAGTTGTTAATGTGTTTTTATATGTATGCAAAAGTAAACAAATCATGACTAATTTAAACAAGACCAAGTGCATAGTATATATAACTTACTGTCTGTAAGGTTCCTTTGTCATGTTATATGTAGCCCCTGATGACTTATTTTATACAGATATAACATATATGTAGTTTTTTTTTTCATTTCATGGGCCTGGATTTTTGCGACATTAACTGTCGAAGCCATATTGCGTGAAGTGTTTTTCACGTTTTATGAATTGATATTTTATGAATTGATAAAATTATCTTTATTGTTCCCGAACGAAATATAATCTTCCAATGTGATGACATCAATTACGAAGAGCTGTTTTGGGGTTAGTGTGGTTTAGTGTTAGTTTATGTACCGTTAACCATTTGGTTTCACAAAAACAGGGTATTCAAATAAATATGTCAGATATAAGCAACGGCATATAGATTAGCGTGGCATTTAGATTAACGGCAGAATTAAGCGTGCGAATAACGGGTTGAGTCAAACGTGACACGACAATTGCCATTTATTTACGAAGCAATGAATGTTGATCCGAAATCATACCATAAAATATTCATTTTCATTATATTTGTTTGATTATTTTAGCATCCTATTAACAGCCAGGGCCATGTAAGGACGGTCACCTATGTTAGCAGCGTGTTGGGTATATGAAGTGCAGGTGCGTGTTTTGGGAGACTGCGGTATATTCGTGTCGTGTCTTCTTGTATAGTGGAACTCTTGCCCTTTTCACAGTGCTATATCATTGAAGCATGCATGCCGCTGAAGACACTAAGCAACACTTTTGATAAGATGATCTTTAAAATTTTAATGAAAAGATTTTAGAAGAAAGATACCTCATCTGAAGATTCACATCAAAGGAACAATCTACCTGTGTCATCTGAAATGCCTTCAGCTGGAGTGGCATAGTAGTCAAGGATTTAATCAACATACAATTAATCCTACTTTCCACATTAAAGAGTTGTCAGTTCTTTCGGTATTGATTGTGATGTCATTAGTTTGCAAACGTAACGTAACATTTTTCATAATCTCTCCAAAGGTGCATTGCGGTTTCCACATTTCAAGTGAAATGGGGGTGCCGCAATGCATTCTGGGAGAGAAAGAAAGTTTTCAAAGAAAATTATTAGTGTTTACTCACAAAACAATTACGTCACAATGATATCTTGTCACAAGGAAGATAAGATTTTAGCACACAAAGACGAAAAATCATAGAAGAATATAGTCATATTTTGTTTTTGGATTTCATTTCAGCAAGAGGTACATGCTCATTTGCTCCCTCTACATACTTTACACATTTGTCGTTATGACTTCGATCATAACATCTATAAAATATATATATGTAATAATTTACAGCAGAACTTATGCATTGTTGAACACGAGAAACCAACGAATCATTATTACTGAAATGTACTTAAAAGTCTTTAGATTTCATACACTAGCTGCCCTGTGGCTACCAGATGTTAAAAGTGCCTCCCGTCAATTAACACGTATCCGCTAATGGCAAGTTTGTCATGTAAATGTGCATGGTAGACAAGTGTGGTTTCTGAACCAAACACGTGGGTACTGGTTGGACGAATTGCTGAAAAAGAACATAATTGGAATAATGTAGAACTTCGTCACAAAATCCATTTTTCAACGAAGAAAATAACTACTATGATAACTAGATGACAAACTACATTTTAATTTCATTTTCAACGTTATCTAGCTAGTAGATGAAAGAAATTTCCGCTCAATGTCGATTAAATAGGATATACATTTTTAATACATTAACATAGTACACTTTATTTCGACATGCTTTTATGATTGATATACATTGCTGTTTATTTTTTTATGATCTTATTGGAGAACCCGAGTTAAGAATGAAAAATAGTGATCAATTTATTCAGGAGGAAAAAAAAAATACTTAAAAATCGCCTTGGAGTAATATGGATTCGATTTAATGAGGTTCGACTTATCAAATACTTACCTTAATGACATCACTGGTAGGATGTTCCATATGAGGAGAAGACATGGCCGTGCCTATAGCCCACCCAAAGGCGTTCAGCTTACCATGATTATACAGAAGGAAGACGGGGAAGAAGTCGTCACATGACATATCGGTCGATACGTCATACCAATAATGCAAACCTACAACAGAGTTAGAGTTATCTCCCTTATTCTTTACGATGTAGAGTTTTTACTGTGAGCAAGCTATGGTTATTGTATACATTGCGGTAAGGCCAAAAAATATGTCTTTTTATGATTACTCGACCCATCCTAATATTTCACCCTAACCCTAATATTTTTCCACTTTTCTACGAACAAAAAAATAAAATAAAAGTACAGATTTCGATTTCAGACTCCAGTTCCGGCTATTACAATAGAGTGAAAGACACTAAAATAAAGAAATAATTACCTACTGACCCTATTTTTTGCCAATGTAACCCTAAACAGACATTGATTTTTTGGCCTAATGAAAATTTGAATATGGACGAAGAGAGGGCAGGTATAGGTTACCTTAACGCTTTTTCCAATAGCAAAATCAGCTGACCAAATTATGAAAGTGATAGTATTTACACTATGTAAGAGAGCCAATATCGTCATTGACTGACCAAACGACTCCTATTTGACTGAGAAATCCATAGTATGATAATCAGGACCATGACCCAAATGGTGAGGGTAATAACTTTGTAACGTGTAATTTTAAGTGCAGACAATCAGGGATACAAATCTACGTCATCAAAATGGGCTTTGTTGGTAAGGTGACCATTTTACAACATTCACATCTCACATACTAGTGTCCATAATGATAGCCATGTAACAGACAAATCACAAATCCGGTTTTGACACAATACACACGTACCAGAGAGGCAATAAAAAATTACCGACTTTCCTCCCAAAATACAGCCAGTTGATGACATAGATTGCAATCTCTTTTATAAAGACATGAGTTGATATGATTACAACCTCTTTTATAAAGACATGAGTTGATATGAAAAAAAGAATAGTTTTTTCCCAAAGTATTTCTTATAAAATGACGTAATTAATAACTTACATGATGTTGGAAAAGTTGTTGAAAGTATATGGTTTATACGAACATACGATAGACTAACTATCGAAGAACAGATAAATATAAACTAAGCAAAAAATTATATAAAAAGTTAAATATATAAAATTAACGCTCGGAATAATGGCTTGATCAGTGGTAATAATTTAGTTTTCTGAAATATATTTGTGATTTGTATACATGGAATTCCTTCAAACGCACATCAATGTATTCAGTATTCTCATATTACAAAATAATATGCCCTTGTGAAGAGGTATTGATAGTGGCGTCGTGTGTTTAGGAGGAAAATTTCATTCTTTTAGAACAAACAAATGTGAGATTTCTTTAATAGGGCATATCCAGGCGTTTCCTGCCAGCACGGAAAACATTCTTTTAGGAATTCACAAGGGATTAAAAGTGTCATCAAGAAATGATAATGTTCAAAATCGATACCAATCCGTCAGGGCAGATAACTGTAAATTTTGTACACGTTATATAATACAAATATATACTAACCCATGGTTACAAAACAGTAGCCCCTGGTCCATCTGGTTTTGTCCGCGTCAGTCGGTGTCATAGGCATTTTCAGTGAGTCGGCCACGGGATCAGTACCATTCTGGATGTAGAGAGAATTACCAGTTCCCTCAGCGGTAAACTGTTGAGATGTTCTTCCATGGCTGCAGATGGTGGCTTTGAAATGGAGAAAATATAATGTCTCTATGTAAATTGTTTGAATCATTTCATGATGAGGAAGAGGGGGTGTACAGGCATGTTACCTATTGTCTTATTTTAATTCTCTTTAACATCTGGAATGAAATGAAAGGACTATGTATTGCTTCGGCCTCAAATCCATCAAATTTCTATCTTTGTTATTTAGTGATTATTTTGATGTATTTTAGGTATCTAGTACGCCCATTATTTAATTGTATATATACTGTATATTTTGTAATTAAAAAAACTGAATCAAAATGTCAATTTTGTTCTGTCATTTTTCAGGTAAAGATTAAAAACAATATAAACATGTAAACTCTGGATATTTAGTTAACTTACCTGGGTCGGTGAAGTAAGCGGTGAGAAAGTACATGTTACCAATAGGAACGAACGGGTGGTTTACCTGCTTGGTGGGAGGGAACCCAGCGCTTTCGTTTTTGGGAACCTGTCAACCGTAATTATCATCACTATATTGGATCGTGTTATAAGCAAATCCGATATTACTCTGCAAGGATTTTTATTGTTATTCCAATGGAGATGAATAAAATAATTTTATGGTTATTCACATTTACAAGTAGTAACTCAACAGGAGTATAGGTTAATATAAGCCCACTCTCACAGAACATTTATTATTAAAACACTCAATGATACTCAAATATCATATATGAAAAAAAACTTGCATATTAACTACTTGTTTCGTTCATTTTGAAACTAAAAAGCCAATGTTGGGTTAACAAAGTATTTTTGATCAATAGCTAGGTTTTTTTTAGCTTACCATAGGTCTTCATTTTGGAAAACGAATGAGGCTTTATCGGGTCAAGCAAATAACAGAAATGCTTTTATATGATATTTATTTTATATATTAAATATATTTTTATGCACAAAAAGCAGTGAATAAAACTGCCAATATTTGTTCGCTAAAATATGTCCGTATTGGCTTAAGTTTAAGGAAACTTAACTTAAAATTATGAAAAAGGTTTAAGAAGAAATCTTAATTTAAGGATTATCATTAACCAATTTTATGTCTTAATCTCTGGAGTATTCTAAGTTAAGGAATTTCTATAAGTGATGAACCGTGATACTTGCCCTTACACAACAAGTGACTGTTCATTTGTGACGTTTCGATGACTAATACGATGTGTATTCTGTCACCTTCATCAGACAAAAACACTTTCTTAGCATGATTGTATGTGACTCAGGTTTTGCCTGTTTGTTGAAGTTTTGTATTTACTAATAAGGTCGCCCAATTTGTTTGAAATTTCAAAGCACGTGTAAAATGTCATAAATATTTTAATATAACTTAAATGGACAATTTTGGATGTAGTTATCACTTTAACGATATCAATTACACATTGCAGTTGGCATCAACAGTAATACAGTGAAAATATAATTCAACGATGCATACCACAATTATATAATGTAATTACCCCTATTTGAATTCCAGCGATGTATCCATTTCTATCATACAACAACACTAAAGCATAGTCACGTCCTTTCACGTATCGCTGTCCTGCTATACCATGAGCTATATATAATGGAGACAAAAATGATGGTTTAGTAAATAAACTAACTAAGATTAAGACCGGAAAGAAACGAATCAGGTGTTTCAAAATATAAAGCGTCTTCGAGATGATTAACTGAATTAAATTATAAAGCAAAGATTATTTTTTCCATTACACATGAAGATTAATTTATATATAATTATCAAACATTAGAATTGTATAACATAAAATTATATTCAATTAATTGCAAATTAATGAATTTGGAATTTCGAAACATGGAATTTCTTTTAAATGATTAGATAAGGAAAATATTGTTTTAAAATCATTTGCTGAAATTATATTCTCAACGTTGTAACCATCAGTGAATTTCAAAAGATCCTAAATATTATATTGTCTGCTGATATTTTGTAAAATTACGGTATTTAAGTTGATTATAATAATGGATGAATTTAAGATGCTACACCGCTGATGAATTGTATTTTCTCTATCACAAAGTAACAAACGAATTAGTATTTTTCTTCGGTTCAAAAGAAACTTACTTTTCACCATTACCATCATTGAAAAGTTTGAACTAATTTTACTTCAAGATCAAATTATTAAAAATGATTTATGCTCCAAAAAATAACTCCATAACACTCCTCCCTATATTGAATGAATTACTGATTGCGCATCCTCCATAATCAAAATGAGTTATTTTGTATATTTTTATGTTAATTTCACATACATTTAATTGAATAAATACCAATTATTGTTCAAATGATTAGTATCGTTTATGCTGTGTCGGCGGTGGAGCATCTTCAGCAGAAATCTCTGGGATTATTTCATAAAATTTCTGAAACAATGAGCACATATTAACATAATTGTATATGTACTGTAAGGTATATATGTGAGAATTCTTACCGCCACAACCCGTCTCCAACACGAATCCTTGAGCCTTCGCATCGTCGACAGTTCGCGGCATGGCATTGAATCCATATGTACCAAATGGGTTGGGTGACCAAGTCACTATTAAGAATGGGAGAAACCGAAATTGATCACACATTAATTTAATAATGATAACGACCACAATGTTATTGACAATAAGACATATTTTTATTCTGTAGCTAATCATTTACTCATTAGTATTACGTTGACTAACAATCATAATTATGTTGATTAATGTCTATCACTTACCTGAACCAACAACTTTCGCAATAAATTAACAGACCATCACTTGCTTTAAAAAATCATAACACGTTTGATTTAGGGGTGTTCCTTATAAACTTCAGATAACCAACGTTACAGCTTTAACTATAAAATTAGTCCACTATTGTGTAAACTAACGCTATGCATAACCCATTACGATAAAACAACTAGCAACAGTGAGGTCGATAGCCGAACATAATTAAACGAAACCATTAAAAGTTAATCATACCTGTAATCACTTTATTTGATAAGCATAGCCTTGACTTTACTTACCTCTTAAATTGTTCCAGTCTGGATCTGAAATATGTAAATGAAAATGATATGTGTATTAGTCGGAGAAACTTTGTTAAATTAAACAAATATAAACAAAAAGAGGGGAAACGACAGTTTTGTTTGCCATTTTCAATATCAGGAATTTAATCTCTTCAATGCAGTCCTTATGACTCTTAGAATACCTTGGTATCAGGAGAAATATGAAGAGCATTTTTTTAGGTTTACGTATGCGATACAGAAGCAAATTATTCAGTTTTTGCATATTAAGTTACATGTATCTGTCCACGCAGGTTGTTATTGATTGTGACGTCATCTGCTTACTGACGCAAAGTCATATATTTCAGGGAAGCCGACGTGAGTTTCGCTCACATGAAATGACGTCACAATCGGTACCTTCCCACAAGGGAGAAAAATCTGTATTGTGCAAAGACGGAATATGTATTTCGTGCATATACTGTTAACCAATATGATCGCAACGATTTTATGGCGAGAGTTATATTGAAAAAAACATATTCGCGGTCAATTCGCGGTAACAAATTTTCGCGATTCAACCCCAGCCACTAAATTAGTGATACTAAATCGCAGGCGAAAATTAAGTTGGTTTCCAGTACCATTAAACGACTATGTTTCTCATCAACGAGTCAAAGTACATTGTTTCATAAACAGATAAGATCAACAACATTGCTTTGCTACTCTGTACATTATATATGTGTCTCTCCAAGCATTAAACGGATACCTCCAATGTGAGGCAAGTTTAGACGATTCTTTATCTTTAAATCTGATAATTCAAGTTAATGTCTGGCGTAACACTAAGTGGTAAGCTCGGGTAAGCATTATCATTGCCTTGCGCAAGCAGTAAATAAATTCGACTAAACCTTCAAAAATATATATATATATATATGCCCGTAAATATCATTTAATTTCTGGACCCATAACTGCGTTGTAATTTTCTGTGGAAGTATCAACACATTATTTTACTTTGCAACAAAACTTAAAATACTTCATTTTAACTTGGAATATGAGCTTGTAAAATATAATCGATAATCCATCAGGAAAATCCCTACATGTCATAATCAGTCCACTGCGTCATTAAGACCTTAAAATTACGTCCACAAATTCATCATCTTCTACAATTTGTCTCCATTTATTCTAAGTAGTGACCATAATTTTATGATTGTATTATGCAATTTTGTCATAGAAAATACAATATGCATTTTTTTGTCATTGAAGATACCATGCTGAAACATAAATGTACGTCGATTTTTCCTCTAGAAAAATATAATCTAACCCATATACTTAATATAGATCAAAGACCTTTACAAGCCTTCGATATGTCTATAAATATATATATAAACATATTTGAAAGTGCATATGCTTTAATCAGATGTTTGAGTCAGTGATTATACTTAAGTTATGATCAACCGCTGCTGATGTATATCGTAACAGCTTCGAATACTTTTGCAGATTCATGCATAAAATAACTAGCCATACGATAACGGTAATCTATCACCATGATGATTTCTAGTAAAAGCGAAGTATCTTGAAACATGTATCGGCGAATTTCGCTAAAAATATATTGCAAAATTGAAAAATATTCGATTTTATTTTTAGAATTTCACAAATATTTTATTCGAATAACCGGAGGTCATGTAAAAGTCTATTCAAAATAGAAAATTGAAAAACAAAGATAAAGAAGGAAAAAATCGGGACCGCAGAATTAAAAAAAAATAACCGAAATATTCAAATAACCGTTATTCGATTATCTGCCATGGAGTCCTCTGTATATAAAACTGAAATCCAACCCATATACTTAATGTAGATCTATTATGAAAGTTCAGCCCACGATATTTTGATAATTGGAAAAAAAACCACATAAATACAAACATATGTCTACAATAGAACCAATCTGTCTACCAATCTTTTTAAAAATTTCTAAACAGGACATTCTCTATTCCTTAACAATTCGAACAACTTACCGCCAAACAGAAACGCATTGCCAGCTGCTACCAGACTCACCAGCACGAACGCTTCAAGGGATATCATCGTCGTGGAGTGGTGACAGTGGTGGGCTACAATCGGTCTGGCTGGCAGTGGAGTTTTATAGGTTAACAATGGGAGGGTAATCACGTAACCAGGGTGAGCATTTAGAACGAGCACATGATATATTGGATTCGCTGAACTTTAGACTTGAAAAATGTTAGTGTCATGCTACTGGTTCTCGACACATTTTCGGACATTATATTCATACAATCAAGGTCAATATTTAACTCAAGATTCATTCAAGACCCATTTTCTGTTTAATATAGACGGTAATGGCATGCCAAAGGTTCTAAATTCAATCTTGAACCTAATAAGGTTGATAATCAACAATCAAGACCAATTCTCTGAAAAGTTTTAATAACGACAAGCATATCGATGGGTGTGTTTTGTCACAAAATTCTTACATATTTCGCTATACGTCAAGACGTTTTGATTCCTTAATTAGTATGTCATGTCAAAATGCGTTAGAAAATACTACAATCCTCAATGACACCGGGGTTAGTATCACTGTCATGATATCCAAGACATTAATATCACGTTTCATGTTTAAATGTTAGATATAACTGTTTCATGAACGCTGATTTGCCTTTTTTTAGGTCATCAGATGACCTATAGCCATCGTGTTTCGTCCGTCGTCGTCCGCCGTGCGCCGTGCGTAAACCTTTCACTTCTTCTCAAGTTCTGCCTGAGGGACTGAGCTGAAATTTGCCTGAAATGATCCTCAGATGGTTCCGACCAAGTGTTGTTATTTTTCAGGTCGATCAGAAATCCAAGATAGCCGCCACAGCCGTCATCTTGAAAACACATTTTGAACTTCTTCTCTCATTCTATCATTGCGATTTAGCTGAAACTTGCCTGAAATGATCCTGGGAAGGTCCCGACCCAGTGTTGTTATTTTTTGGGTCAATCCGAAAATCCAAGATGGCCGCCACAGCCGCCATCTTGAAAACACATTTTGAACTTCTTCTCAAGTTCTACCTGTATGATTTAGCTGAAACTTGCCTGAAATAATCATGAGAAGGTCCGACAAAGTGTGCTTATTTTTCGGGTCGATCCGAAAATCCAAGATGGCCGCCACAGCCTCCATCTTGAAAACACATTTTGAACTTCTTCTCAAGTTCTACCGGTGCGATTTGGCTGAAACTTGCATGAAATGATCCTGACATGGTCCCGACAAAGTGTTGTTATTTTTCGGGACGATTCGAAATCCTAGATGGCCGCCACAGCCGACATCTTGAAAACACATTTTGAACTTCTTCTCAAGTTCTACCGGTGCGATTTGGCTGAAACTTGCATGAACTGATTCTGACATGGTCCCGACAAAGCTTTGTTACATCTCTGGTTGATCCGAAATCGAAGATCGCTATTATGACACTATATCTAATTAATTTCTAATATGATTATTGCCAAGGTAGTCTGATGACCGTTAAGGCCCTTGGTCCTCATGTTTAATATTCAATTAATATTGATATGTCACGTGTACCACTTGTTCAATGATAACATACATAAAGAGAGATACTATTCCGTGTGTCAAACATTTCGCGACGTTGAAAACTAATTTGAAACAAATAAAAATATCGCGATCGAGTATAGCTTTAGCAGTACTTCATGTAAATATGTTACTCTTTTTTTGCGGAGGTAATGTGCATGTCTCGCGAAATCACGAAAATAACCCGCGAAAATTTTCTGTTTTACTTTTTGTGAAATGTTATCGAGCTGAAATGAGAATTTTACTCCAGGGCCAATCATTGCGAACAAACTGGACAAATTGACACGATATATATATGGTGAATTTTTCCAAGTTTGTGTTTTGATTTTATTAATAACCGACATGTTTTTTTGCTAACAACGATGAGAACCTTTTGTAAAACTACGGCCAAATGGAAATTCCTGGAGAGAAAAAGTGGGTCAAATAAAACAACAGCTACAAAAGAAAGCCGATACGTCAAACAAGCCAATGATTGAATGCCATCTTGCATCGTTCAAATATACTATATGAATGTAAGTTTATCAATATTGTTTCATTTGATTTGACTAATTCACCATTTGGTTCTACCATTTGATTTTCATTTGTCATGCTATTATATTCTTTGTATTTCTTACAGTTAATGCTACTCTGATACTTGAGATCCTGGGTCGGCTGTCATCCGGAGTTAAAAATAGACACAATCAAAGTTAGCACTTCTTCGTATATATCAGCGTTCCGCTGTATTTGCTCTAAACCAAAATAAAATGACAATACAAATAACACGATTTAGAATTTCATTTCACCTTCAATATGGTTTAATCATTCACTCCTATTGGAAACAATTATTTGGTGTTATTGCTACCATCCTGGGATTGATTGCTACCATCACAGGATGGTAGCTATTATAATCGGTCGCTTTGCCTGCCATGTTGTTGGAATTTCACATGGTTATAAGTAGTCTGTTAACTTTGATTCGCTAGCCAAAACAATTTACGTGTGTTGATTGGTTACTTTTGTTGAAGATTTCATGTGTGTAAGGGGTACCAGTGGGGAAATGATTGCAAACAAATTATCATTTGACAAACCCAGAGAAGTCCGAATGTTATTTCTGGTTGTCGGACATTATTCTCAGAAATCATACAGGGCTGCTCTACACGTATTGAATAGAATATAAGTTCTCAATCGGATTCCCTCGGAGAAATTGACGAAAATAACTCCGAGATGTCGCGATTGTATAAGTTCGGTGATTTGCCGAGTTTTGTTTACATTGTCGGGAGCGCTTGGAGCATCTATATATAGCCTAACTAGTACTGGCTAGATGATCATGACCGACTTGTAAAATTAAAAACGTTCATTTTCATAACGCAGGTCGCATTATCTTTCCCGGCGTCGTCATAATTACATTAATTACCATCTGAAAATCTTCAAAACAATCACGATGAATTTTTTTCAGAAGATTATTTTTTTACGAAATGATAGCACTGACAAAATGGACATACCACGTGGTTTTTCGACCAGGTCTAATTTATAAACACCGTCAGAAATTCTGCAGTACTCCAAATTTCATGGTGATTCGGACGATTCTAGCAGGTTTTTAGATGAATTCCTGGCATACTGACCTGGCATACTGACCTACTTGAGATCAATGATGATAAACGTGTTTCAGCCGTCAGCCTCCTATTTAAAAGTATTAAAATCTGTACACAGCACAGGGGGCCAACTCAATGAAAATTGATACTGTCATACATTTTTTTTGGTGGATGGGCTGATGAGTATATATGACAGTCATGTGATTTTTTTTTCAAAAATACCAGATTTGAAAATTTTTAAAAAATCGGGATATTTACTATAAAACAGAGAAAGGGACGACAGTCGCCATATTGGATATTTTACCCCCACCTCGATTAAAGTTAATTTTTTCATAATAGTATACCTTTTTTCCTAGAATCATAGTCACGCATCAGTCCTCCGATAATCCATAATTACACACATACCATGCAAAAGCATATAAACGATGTCTATATAGTCAAACGCAATATTTAATCCAAAATTACCGGCGCTTTCTGACTTGTGACATCGAAAGCAACGTTCTAGTGAAGAGCGATTAGAGTGACTTCCCCTGCAATGTCATTCAATGGGTTTAATCAGAGGTATTCCGATACGTTTTAATATTCAAATTTTCCGCGAAAACAAACGTATCGGAATATCTCTGATTAAACCCATTGCATTACAAAAAATCCAATATGGCGACTGTCGTCCCTTTCTCTGTTTTATAGTAAATATCCCGATTTTTTAATAATTTTTCAAATCTGGTATTTTTGGAAAAAAAATCACATGACTGTCATATATACTCATCAGTCCACCCACCAAATACAAAAATGAATGACAACATTCATTTTCATTGAGTTGGCCCCCTGTGGTACACATATGTCCGTGTCGTGCACGAGATAGTTTCACCACACCTTGTTCGACTTAAAGATCCGACTACATCCAAAGTCTCACCTGTTCCAATTCATGTTGATCTGCTGAAAATGGTTTACATTCGTCAACCTTCCCCAGACTCCTTTTTTCGCGTTGTAACATCTCATAGAGCAGCCATGACAGAGGCTGTTGGAGTACAAGTGGATCTCCGTATTCCAAACCAGGATAGTAATGATGATAGTCATCAGACTTCAGAAGAGTCTCCCTCTTCCGTAACAGACATTACACCTGAAATACCAACTCCGACTCGTCCCGTGAGACGCAGACAAAAGCCTCTTCGTTTTCGCGACCAGGATCATGTCAATCCATTCACAGACTCTCATCTTTCCATCTCCTCAGTTTCAGAGGGATTGCATAAGATAAAGCGTGTGATTGCTCAGAGAAACTCTCTATTCGGTCCCGAATACCTCATTCAGATTGTGGGCGAGCCACCTCAAAACGCTATATAGGTGAAAGAAACTGCCTTAAATGTGAAAGCGCGTAAAGCTATTGAAAGGAGACCACCTCCAGTTGCCTAACTACAGAGGCATACCAATAAATGAACATTTAAACTGTAAATAAGTTTGGTTACAGTATCTTACTAGGTTAATTGATATGCCTGAAGACTTATTAATGTGTTCCTATAACATGCTCAGTTTCATGTACCTACCTTTTTTCATATTGTTTACATTGTCCCGATTTTTTCTGGGTCTTGCTTATCCATTCGGTACATGTATGTCCACTGGAACAAGATTGTGGTATGATGTATCTTGCTGATCATGGTTACCTAAGTACCAGTATATCTCAATTTTCAATGGTGATTGTGATTTGTATCATTTTATATTTTAAAATGATTATGATATGTATCTGTCAATATCATATTATTATTTAGCAAGGTAATATAAAATTCTAATTCTGATTGTATGGATGGAACAATGATGTTTACTACTTTAACATAGAGTATTAAGTATAACATCCTTCAATAATTATCAAATATCTGATTTTCTAGTTCAATTCCAATGAGAAGTTCATTTGTGTTGATATTTCCTATGATTTACTATCAACTGCTTGCATACACTGTATTTAGAATGACATTTATTTATGGACTATTTGGTTCCATGTATTTTACATTTGTGGAAACATTGCTATTGGTGTTGTTCAGTATTTTGCCCGTTAATTTCTGTTCACGATTCCTCTTAGTAGAGGTATATTTTTTAACAAGTTTGTAAGCTTCACACTTTATGCAGGAGGATGGGAATGTATACCTAATGGCTTATACAATGTCCAAATTGATGGCTATTGCAAGAATGTTATATGTATTAAACTGTAAAATTAATTCCCAATTTACTGAAACGATGCTATCTAAGATGTCAGTTTGAATTGTACAATTTTGACATTTTAAGTTGTGTCCAGAAATTACCATGTTGTTGAATGGTGTGATAGATACATAATGCTGGGTATGTTGGTAAGGGGAAGTAACTCTGTGAGATTCAGTGGTAATGAGCGTGGTTGTGACTTGATTGTATACCTTTCTGGTATTTATCATCTACTCTGTTGTTATCTAGAGTCAATGGTCTCTACTCGATGCATTCCTTATCTTAGTATATTGTTAGTACATACGTTTAAAATGCAGATTGCTGACTATGTATCTTATGTAATGAAGGGAATTCAACATATACTAGATAGCATATGCTCTTTTTGAATTTGCCGGTACATTAATATTTGGTAACCATAGGTTGTACACGAACTGTTTATTTCATCTTCATCCGTCTAGCAGTAACACAGGTCTTGGTAGCCTGTTATTTAGGGTGTGTGTGTGTGTGTGTGTTAAGGTTATGGTATGGCTAGGCAAATGATTATGTAATAAGGTCGTACGAGTTATCTCCCTTCAGTGGTATATTATGTAATCCGTCATTTGGATGAACTGGAAGTCTTGTTTTTGTAAGTTAGTTGAAGAAGAGAATAAAAAGATGGAAGGCGGCAACGTGTCATATCCTCTCAGCCTATAGAGTAAAACTGAACACACATTCCCTTCTCCCCGTTGCCCGCTACAATATTATGTTATAATTGTTTTAAAGAAACTTTTTTTTTTTTTTTTTCGGAAAGGTAGCCTAGTGGCCCTTTCATGAATATGATGAAGTTGATTATCTTTTACATTGAATGCGAAAGCATTTGAATTATCATTCTTCAAAAATGAATTGTCATAAGAACTATGGCAGCTAACTGTGAACAGAACAATTCGTCAAGCTTTCCTATGATTGCTTCCTAGTAAATAATGTTGTATGGTAGCCTTCTTAGCGTCTTGGGAAGCTAATACTTGTTTACAGTTACACATCATATACACTTCAATATGACCTTCAATACGAATTGACTTCATCAACAGCCGATATAGAACTAGGTTAGGAAGTTATACATTGTATAGTGGTGACTTAATGTTTAAAAGCTTGATAGGCAATTCCATAATTTCAATTTTGTCGCGTTTGAATTGCAATTTTTACAACAGTAAAGTTGTAATTGACATTATAATTCTTGTTTCACTTTTCTTAAACGACTTTTACAAAATATCGTTCAATATTTGTTGCTCTGGTTAAATTTCCCCTGGTCATTTGACTCTAGACTTACAGAAAGGCTTACAGATTAAATTATTAAATAAACACACTTCATGCACGTGCATGCCAATTGTGGCTGCCTATCATCTAAACTGTCCATTACAGTGAGACATGGGATAGCAGACAAAGAAAATAGCTGTAATGCGCCGGTTGATGTTTAAATGTGTTCATACCTTGATGTAAAAATATAAATTCAGTACGTAGAGGGCTACATACGAAACATGTATACATCAACGGTTATCAGTCTGTATGTAAATTGTCGAATTTTCTTATCCTCTGAAATGTCCATTACAGTGATACATTGGATAAAAAACAAAGAACGTGTAAGCATCAGGGGGGATTCTTTCTATGCAAATATCCTGTCTGGTAAAAGTAACAAAATCACAGAAAGGGGCTCCTGTGACCATAAGTTGCCCTTGTACTTGGTACCAGTGTGGATGATTCCTTTTTAAATGATAAGAATCACCACTTTTCATCAGAAAGAAATCATTTCTAGCTTCAGCTTATGTCATGTCTCTTACGGAATATGGACATTTCACTTCAAGAATGCCGGTCACACCTTACTCGCACACAACAGCATCCGGTGTAGCTCCCAAAAAGGGTTCATATGGTTAATGATAATGATAGTTAATCATGGATGTGGCTACTGGTTTGTTTGACATACATTTGCTTTGGAACAGTTTCATTTGCTAGCCCATAGGAGGTAGATGAAGATGTAAATTTCTCCTTATCAAACATGTTTTTAACAAAGATATCATTGATTTTTTTTTCTATTCATGATTGCCCCAAATTTAGATGCTGTAATTCTATACTGTCTTACTTCAAACCACCTGCTTGAGTTGACCTGGCCTCTGGTGGTTTTTTCAACAATCATGGAGTTAACCTAACTAACATTTAAATTTTGCCACTCATGCTCATTTCCATGAAGTATTTCTAAATTTGAATTGTTGACTGATTATGGGAATGAAATGTCTCCATAGTTGTCTGTATTTTCCAGTCTTGGTTGATCCAAAGGCTTCATTAAGGAAGCCTAAAGAAAAATGGCAATAAATATGAATCAATAACTAAAGAATGCCTAACAATTTTGTGTGTGTTTTTCACTTTTCCTGTTTTAACTTTATCTAAATTGTATATATTTTGCTCTACATTATAATAATTTATAAAAATCATAATTGAATAGACTCCTATAGATATTTGTTTTATTTGCAGAAACACAAAATCTGGAAATGCTAGCAATGAATGCCTAAAACAGAAAAATGAAGGAAGAAATTACATCATTAAAACTAGAAAAAAAAATCTAGACTAACGGAGGAGACAACTAAGCTCGTATTTGAGAATGAAGACCTTGTAAGATCACATGAAGACCAGCAAGTCAAGGACTGTGATTTACATGTATTAAGATATAACACTATAAGTCATCAGGACTTTCGATATTACACAGGTTTTTCCTATGAGAGATATATAGATGTGGCTAAATTTTTATTGCCAAATGATACCACGTTTCAATATTCATAGATTATGAGTTATTTAAGGAAATTGAGTCTCAATGATCAATTACTTCTTGTATTTATAAAACTTCGTCAGAGTTTTGACTTTCATCATATATCAATTTCATTTGGTATATCATCCCAAGGTTGAACTACACTTTTCTTCTCTGATTGGATAAACTTCATGTTTCACAGACTTGGTTCTGTGCCAATTTGGCCTCGTAGAGATGTTATCATTGAGAACATGCCTGCTGGGTTCAATAGATTTTCCAAATACTATGGTGATCATTGATGGCACAGAAATCAAAGTTCAAAAACCTAGTTCTCTACATACACAGTCAAAATTTTATTCAGACTACAAATCAAGCACTACTCTAAAGGGCATTGTTGGTGTTGACCCTAGATGTTCCATAACCTTTGTCCCAATGCTGTTTTCAGGATCAATTTCTGATAATGAACTAACTGATAAATGTGTATTTTATGAGCTGATAAAAACACTTGTGAGTAGTAATATGTTGAAGGAAGGTAATAGCATTATGGCAGACAAAGGGTTTACTATTGCAGAAAAAATCAAAGATCTTGGTTTGAAGCTAATTCCCTCCTTTTGCTTCAGCTGCTGGACAAATGTCTGTTGCAGATGTTAAAGAGACCATAACTATTGCTAAACACAGAGTTCATGTGGAAAGGGCCATAGCCAGAGTGAAACAGTTCAAGATTTTATCAAACAGAATCAATTCGGGGTTGTTCAAATGCATCAATCAAATTTGGCTTGTTTACTGGTTTCTAACAAATTTATGCCTTTTTTGATAAGCAAAGATGATGTACAAAGTGTGGTCTTTGTGTGAGACATTATTTGTGAAGGCAACATAAAGGGATGCTGTATTAACCATACACTTCCAGACTTGGAATTTAATTAAATCAGAAATTCAGTTTTTTTTTTTTTTTTTTTTTTTTTTTTGCCATTGCATACAAATGCTATAGTCAGTGGTTAACACATTTGTATATATAGCATGTACCTTCCTCAGTGTATACTTTGACAAATACCAAATTCACTAACAAAATATAATGGAGACCAGTATTATGATAACTTTATGATAATGTTTCCTCATGTCATGTTGTGTTATCTACATAAGAGATATGTTCTTAGTATTGGAATAATTAGAATAATGTTTCCATATTTTTGTCATTGGCAATAACCTACATGTTAACTCATGATCAGTGGTGAGCCAACAATTTGTGGTCCAATAAGAGTATCTACAGTGCCCTGACTGCTAGCACTTGCTACAAGACAGCTAATTGGACTGTTTCAGAGCTTTCAGACGGAGCATGGCCAACTCATCAACCTGGACTTTCATGTGAATAAAAATAAGAGCGATGTTTTTGGAGCTCAGATTTAGAACTCCTGGACTTCTATATTTCTTTCTGAACTCATCAAAATTTTTGAGAACTTTCCATTTCTCATAGTCAATATTAGTTCTTGTGATACATTTTGTAATACTTCACAAAAGTTTCTATTTTATTTGTACGATAATGACTTAAAGTATAATTATTGTACTTTAAAGGTCCACTACCTTTAAAAAGATAAAAGTTTCTTAAAAACATAATAACATCAGAAAAGATTTCCTGCATAATATATGATAACTGTGGAGATTCGTTTTGCTGTCTGGCGCAGTGATATTAAACTACCGCATGGTATTTAGGACGACGGCGGGAAACATTAGACGACAGCGTTATGAAAATTAACATTTTATTTATTTTAAATAATTTTTTTCAGAAGATGATGATGAGTGCAGTACTAACGGTAAATTAATAACTTTTGCGACTCTACAAAATTATCGATCTCGTTTTACATTCCCATTTTTAAAATTAAAAGCCGTTTCAGAAAGTCAGTGGGCCTATAACTGAATAATTTCACTAGATTTTTTACCTATTGTCATTAAATACCGGCATCGCTGGTTTACGTTTTCTATTTATGTTGCCCGGTCGAACAATCACAATTTGCGACACTGGCTCTGAAAGGATCCTATCTCCCCTCGGTTTATCCCACTGCTGTGGCAAACTTGTGCAAGATGGCATAGCTGGAATATCTTTAAATCCAGCAATTTTCCACTGTTAGAGCATCATGATCAGTGCTAGTACATGGGAGCATTGTCCACCCATGCTGTAAATTAAAAAAATATGATTTAGGCGTATTCAACGTGATTTTTGTATGTACATTATTGTACAGTGTACATGTATATGGATTTTTGAAAGAAAAAAAAACTTCATTCGTTTGTATTTCTATTGTTGTTATGATTTTGACAAAGAATGCAGTACATGTCTTGTATACTTCTATTAGTTCTTTATTAATATTACATAATACAGTACTAGATTTGTTCATTAAATCATTAAAGTTATTTACTAGTTATGAGTTTTAATTGATGTAGAAGAAAAATCCTGTCATTATAAAATCTAAATCTACTTGATAAAATCGGCCTTTTTTACAGAAGATTGCAAACAATCATTTGTAGATAGTAGGCCTACTGGATATTCTCTTGTAAAATAGAGTTGTAGAAAGTGAAATTTCAATATTTACAGAATGAGGCTCCTATGACTTCCTTTGACTGCGATATATTTTTGAACAAACATGTATGAATGTTTGCAAAACATCAATGGACAAGCTACCGCTGACAAATGCTGTTGCCCTTTGTTTTTGTCGAAGAGTTGGCTTATATGGTAAATAAGGCGGTGAAAAGTCATCTGGTATATCCGAAAGTTTGGCGGTTGTCATCTTGTTTACCTTAGCGATGGCTGAGCGCGTTGAGGGCGTGGCTTAACATCGGATATTGAATTCATTTCACCAGAAGATAAAGAAAAATGTAAACGTCAACATTACTTAAGCAATAAACTGTTACCAGATTGGACATACAGTTGATATGAAGCCCATCCGGAAGGAAGATAAATAGAATGGCGCCCGTTAGGGCGCCATGAATATTTATCATTCGGACGGATGGGCTTCATATCAACTGTATGTCCAATCTGGTAACAGTTTATTACTTATATTTCCATTACGATTATTAAAATCCAACACTATACATGTATATCCTTTGAATTTTCCCGCTTGCGGTAGTGTTGACGTCACCAAGTTTAATAAACGGAACAGCCATATCATCAGCTTCTGAATATAGTTCAACACAAAACGGTTTGAAACAAGCGAACAAATGAAAATTATGCGATGATATTTTTAAATACATGCTTTTTTGTAAACATAATAATACTATTAGATTTCATAGACCACACAACTTTGAAATCACTTTTTAAATTATTTGACCGTTATGTATAGGCGTAAGTATATATTGTATACACTATCCGTGACGCGGCGGAAACGTTAAATATTCATACGCTTGACCAGATTGGAGTTCATAGCGTGATATTGCCCATCTGGTTTAACATAGATCAAACGGGAAACTGAAAGTAGAATGGAAATATAAGACTATATGTAAATTGTCTACTCTGTATCGACTTCTAACGTCATAGACAATTATTCCATGGAAATGGAAGTGTCATGTGCAAATCATGGGGAACATTATGGTTAGGCTTTGGTACTACAATCCTCAATACTCAAGTGGTTACTATCACTGTCGTTATATCCAAGACATTGATAGTTGCCCCTAGGATATCGAGGAGGGGGTACCATATTGAATATTTCTAGTTGTATTGGCCTTGACCTTTGACTCCCGTAACTTTTAAAGCAAATTGAAGCAAGCCCTTATGGTACGTGACAGGATTAAAAAATTCGTTGAAATTTCAATTTGTTCGACTAAAATATTACAAATTATCTCTTTGCAGACGAATACATCGACGCCTCCGTCAACGATGAGATCCATAACTTTGACTATTGTCGTCTTTCCGCCCTTAACGCATTCACTCTCGAAGATTCATTTGAACTCTACTGCTTCAAAAGCTAGAGCAGTTCATTATGAATTTTCAGGGGTGAATGAGTTCATGGTAAAAGCTGAAAAGACTTGGTGCGTGTCAGTCTCTTAGCAAGGTGGCGATTTGTTTTTATCTTTAAAGATGCTATACCGCTGGCGAATGTTTTTTTTTTTCATCAAAATCATGAATAGACGAATTAGTAGTTTTTCTTCAATTATGTACAAAAGTTATTTACTTTACATCATTACCGCCACTGAAAAGTTTGAGCTTCTCAATTTACTTAAAGATGAAAATAATAAAAATAATTACTTGCGTCCCGAAAGAGTCCATGGCACTGTGGAATTATATACTATACACGTAATTGCGCATCCACCAAAACAAAACAAGATATTCTATATTATTTTTGTATTTATTATACATAAAGTTACATGAGAAAACAAAAATCAATTACAGTTCAAATACACAGCAAAAAGTGCAACGCATGTTTTACATACGTTTGAAAAAACATGCTTTAAACGTATGTTTAAAACATGCGTTTTTCGTACATGTATGTTTTGGCCACCATGCGTAAAACGTACGTTTGAACAAAACATGCGTTAAACGTATGTTTAACATATGTTTTACGTACGTTTGTTTTCGTATGATGATACATGTAGGTCTACAATTATGTACATCTACTGATTGTGAACAGAAACAAAACCGCTAATGTGGATTCCGTCTTTTTAAATTTAAATTTTAACAGTTTTGAAGACTAATGCTCTGAATACATATAATCAATATCAGCTGACCACCGTTTTATTCCAAACGACTTCAGTAAAGATTTTAGCCTTTGAAATGTAAGTGATAAAGTGACGTCAAGGACAAATTGATGTAGGAAAAATAAAATCATCCTAAGATTATGAAATTTATCAATGTAGTCACTCGTTTGTAAATACAACATACATGTACTATGTATGAAAAAACCCACCAGTCATTGGACAGGAACCGCAAACAAATAAAATGGAATTAAACTTTACTTTTGAAAATGACAAATATATGGTGCAACTTCAAAGACAATGTAAATGTACATAAAAACAAAAAAGTGGATTTTGAAATAGGATCAAACGTATGTATGACACATGTTTTGATACGTCCGTTTTACATGCGTTTACGTTTTACGCGTGTTTACCATGCGTATTATATGTATTTACATGCGTGGTCCTTAACATGCGTTTTTACATGCGTTTTATAACGTACGTAAAACGTGTATGCATTTTTTCTGTGTATTGCAGATTGAAAGTTACATACATTTAGAAATTATAATTGTAAATGTCGTCGTATCTTCATTCTAACATGTACTGTATTTTTACCAAACACGGTCGTGTTTTTGGTGACTTTCTTTCTACGCTGCAATTAAATGGTAGGCCTAGAGCAATTTTGATAATTTTGTAAGAAAACAGGTTTTAATAGACAGTCAATATTTCTTATGCATGAAAGTGCTGATACTCTCATTGCATCATTTCTAGCCCACACATGAAAACGCATTGTTAAAATGCACAAAGGGGACTAAATACAAAATGATTACAAATGTACTCTTTATTTGTACACTTATGTTATTGTGATAGCGACGAAGACTAGTCACATATCAAAGTTCATTGTAATAACGTCCTCCTGTTTTATTGCCCATCGGAAATGTCAATAACGGTATCTTTACACGTCTAACGGAAGCATAATTTTTCCGGAAAAAGTAAACCTAACAAGTAATAAAAATAAAAGCGATTCAGATAACAAATTAAAATATATACTGTAATATTAGTCTCGGTTACGTGTAGTTATGACATTGATTTTTTTCTTATCTGAAAATTGATTGATGTGCACACAGTTGCGTTTTGCGTCAATGGTAGCTTCGAATTCGCCACTGACGAGAGAAAGAGATTAGTCCGTTCTAAATATAGAATCGTCACGTGGGTTCTTTCGTTTCAGCAGTGTTCTACGTACACGTCTGAACTCCACGTCTTGGGCTAGCCTGCTAAGGATGGACAACACCGGGTAAGTCTTTGGGCCTGTGGTTTGTTAAAATTTTGGTATCGGTGCCCAGGGAGCGCATGTTAAACTATTTAGCGTCTAAAATAGGTATATTCAGGTGTCACAAACAATAAAAGTGAGCCTATGAACATATAGTACATGTACATTATACATGTATATGTAAATAGATAATGTCGATATCACTAGTACTAGTACTGTTGACCCAAGATTACATGTGAGTCCATCAAATGATTTTAGTGTCGATCGTCGTCATTGTTGGTTGAATATAAGGAATTAAATGTTTTATAACACTTTGATATGATTAACAATCAATGTACAAAAAAATGGTAGCTACCATGTATACACACTGTATACGGGTCTGATAGATAAGGGTCAGTCTAGGCCTAATGGCTCGGTGAATTTCTAGATGATAAGATCCACATGCAGGCGTCTGCTTCTGGTTGAACATAATATTACCTACATTATAGTTATATACTGTCAGCAATTTTTTTTTCAAACCAGAAGCAGACGTCTGTGGTATGAAATACACAGATCAAATGATGGAATACACAGAACTTTTGGCTCGATCCTAGACTAGCTGGACACATATGCCTACCAAGCGATACCGACATATAGGTCGATGATCGTAAGCTAAGGAGTGTAATAGATTATGTTGTCGTGACATGTGAAGATGCTAGTTGGATTGAATATACACATGCAAGACTTAACGGGGTCAGATAGATTTAACTAGTCCGCTAAACCTGCCTATATTACTAGGTCTACTTTGTTTTGCCTTTAATTATATAATAATAACAACTTAATAATTCTTGATTGAATTATAACATGCAACATTAAGTCCACTGGTTACAACTGTACTTAAACGGTTGATTGAATACAGAGGACCAATTTTTGAACTCAGTTCCTAGATTGGTCTACTAATATACAGGTATGATGTAGGACTTGGAATCTGAAAAGTCAGTTAAGAAACACTAGCTTCTTAGCACTAGAAACCACCTCTGTATAAAGACCACCTCCTTAATGAGACAGCCTTCTTAGTTACCAAAGGGTCGACTCTTACAAGGCAATTAGGAAACACTATAGCTTATTATAAATATCTATGATTATGGTAGATAATAAAACCTGCCTTCAGCGACCACCTCTGTATAAAGACCATCTCCTTAATGAGACCACATTCTCAGGTAATCAAAGGGACCTTTTCCCACTCAATTTGTCCTGTTTGTAATATAAAAACCACTTAGCTATAAAGACCTTTTTCTTATTCAATTGGATGGTCTTTATAGACAGGTTTGATATTATGAGTCTTATTCAGATCAAAGTAATCAAAAAGAAGGGGAGTTAATTTCGAAACAAAAGTCACAAATAAATGTACCAATATCACTGGAAATTCATACCAATGCAGGTATATTGATGCTACCAATGGACTAAATGTTGTAGACAAAAAGATCATGTTTGAGTTTTGAGATTTTTTTTCCTATACAGAAGCTCAGACCTGAAAGTATAATTTTATTCTGCCATTATCCATCCAAGTCTGCAATTCCAGTAAATCCCAGTAAATGTACAAAGTTAAATATGTGAGAGTCAACAAATGCAATTCTGTTATCATTAAAACTACAAGTAAGTGACCTATACATTTTAAACCTAGATACTTTATACAGGTGATGCGTGTGTACATATGTGTTATCAGCAACCTGACTCTATCATAAGACTTCTGTATACATATATCAGAGACATAATTATGATAAATACTTATATCAACCTCTCTCTATATGTATTTACCATTGACCTCTAATATAAATATGCATAAGATATATATATATAAACGTATTCACCTGGTGTTCTTATTATAGATTTACCAAGAATCACTGATGACTAATCATGCTTTAAACTCTGCTTGGAATAGAACTTCCTGATTTTAATGTTTAAGTGGTTAAGATGTCAAACATTAAAACTTTGATCCTGGACATATGTGGCCGTGAATTGGTCATAAAACAAATAAAACCAATTTTTGAACTCAGTTCCTAGATTGGTCTACTAATATACAGATATGATGTAGGACTTGGAATCATAAAAGTCAGTTAAGAAACACTAGCTTCTTAGCACTAGAAACCACCTCTGTATAAAGACCACCTCCTTAATAAGACAGCCTTCTTAGTTACCAAAGGGTCGACTCTTACACTATAGCTTATTATAAATATCTATGATTATGGTAGATAATAAAACCTGCCTTCAGCGACCACCTCTTTATAAAGACCATCTCCTTAATGAGACCACATTCTAAGGTAATCAAAGGGACCTTTTCCCACTCAATTTGTCTTGTTTGTAATATAAAAACCACTTAGCTATAAAGACCTTTTTCTTATTCAATTGGATGGTCTTTATAGACAGGTTTGATATTATGAGTCTTATTCAGATCAAAGTAATCAAAAAGAAGGGGAGTTAATTTCGAAACAAAAGTCACAAATAAATGTACCAATATCACTGGAAATTCATAGAATCATGCAGGTATATTGATGCTACCAATGGACTAAATGTTGTAGACAAAAAGATCATGTTTGAGTTTTGAGATTTTTTTTCCTATACAGAAGCTCAGACCTGAAAGTATAATTTTATTCTGCCATTATCCATCCAAGTCAGCAATTCCAGTAAATCCCAGTAAATGTACAAAGTTAAATATGTGAGAGTCAACAAATGCAATTCTGTTATCATTAAAACCACAAGTAAGTGACCTATACATTTTAAACCTAGATACTTTATACCTGTGATGCGTGTATACATATGTGTTATCAGCAACCTGACTCTATCATAAGACTTCTGTATACATATATCAGAGACATAATTATGATAAATACTTATATCAACCTCTCTCTATATGTATTTACCATTGAGCTCTAATATAAATATGCATAAGATATATATATATATAAACGTATTCACCTGGTGTTCTTATCATAGATTTACCAAGAATCACTGATGACTAATCATGCTTTAAACTCTGCTTGGAATAGAACTTCCTGATTTTAATGTTTAAGTGGTTAAGATGTCAAACATTAAAACTTTGACCCTGGACATCTGTGGCCGTGAATTGGTCATAAAACAAATAAAACAAACAAAATATGTCCAAAGAATTGTGGTAATAATTAAATTGACAGCACTTCAAAAGTTTTTTTTCTTCTTATATTCGGTATAATATATTTTATTAAATCAATGTGATATTACAGCATGTGATATATAATAATTAATACATGTCCATCAAATTCAGAATTAAACAGATTAATTCCCCTTATATCAGGGTTGTATTTTAACTTTGACAAACAAATGAAAATATAAGGACTGATGGAGTCACCTTGTCTGACACCTGCATGCATATTATATTTAAAAAGTTCAGAATATTTTTCATTCTTCACATCGCAACATGTATTGCTATATCATAAAAAATATCATCCATCTTATGCTATAGCATAAAATATGATGGAAGTTAATTTTGTTTTCAAGGAAATGTTGCATATCAATTTGAATCTGTTTGATTCTGAATCTTACATGTAGGTACATTGTATTATATTATGTCTGTACATGATTACATGCAGCCTTCCCGAGCTTATTCCCTGTCTTGATGTCAAGGACGCTCAGTTTGATGGGGTTGTCGTGGTAACAGATAGTGTATCAAAACTCTCAGGAGTGAACGACAACCTGGAATGTTTGAAGGCTCCACTGGAAAGGTATAGTCAGGTAAGTGTTTTTTCTCTGCGTACTCCAGCTTTCCTCCACCAACAAACCTGGAACGTCCTTATATTACCCTGAATGTCAATAGGACGTTAAAGTAACAAAACCTAAACCCCATCAATTGTTTATGATAACTCCTTTAAAGATAAGTGATTGATTATAAAAGGCAATAATTAATTAAATTGGAGATAGTCCATGCTTGATTCTTTCTTTGTCATGTATAATTTATACCTAAGTTGTGTGTTATCTATATCTCCATCTGTTCTCTGAATGTCTGCTGGAGGCTGCAGTAGCCATGTAAGTTATCAAAGGTCCATTATCTCTGAGTCGCAAGTTTGAAACCGATGTGGGACAGTTGCCAGGTACCACTGGAGTTTGACGTTCTGTTAATAATATATAGTATAAATATATAAAAATACCCCTATATACTATATAAAAACACAGTATATAGGGGTATTTCTTATATATTAATACTATATATTATTAATAGAATGTCAAAATCCTGTGCAGGTACTGACTGAGGATCCATTGTTTTTAATCGTTATTTGTATGTTTTTAATAAATTAATTATAATTTTAGGTGGATTCTGCATTTGGTAAGGATGTCACACTGATTGATACAGATGTTGTACCATCAAGGCGATTGGTAAGTCATAATTACATGTATTTGGAAACAGTTCAGTCATCCTCAACTTTCCAGAGGTTACTATCACTGTTGTACCATAGCAAAGTTGAAGTCTCTGTCTGCAACAATGGATCAACAGTTAATTTGGCCTTTTGACCTTCATCAAAGGAATCGAATAACAGCACATTGTGTTTGATTTTGTAACTGTTGAGTTGACCGGGTGCCGGTCTCTGTAATTTTCAACGATGGTTTCTGCTGGCCTGTGATGGGTCATTTTTTTCTCCTGAACTCAGCTCAGCCTTCAGTTCTACTATGAGATAATCCAGGGGTCAATAAAATGATTGTGAAAGTAACCCCTGGAATATTGAGGGTGTAATTCAGTATACATGCATGTCAATATATTGGTTTGGTTGATATGGTGTTATACAACCCTGGTAGAATCTAAAATAATGGCCTATTTACCTCAATGACGGCCAATATTTGATTAATATACTATAAAGATATAATATGCTGAAAGTAATTTTTTTCCTCAGATCTTTTCTCCCACTGGTCCACTGAACAGAGACTATGACGATGTCCGACGCTTTGCTGATGCTGGGAAGAAAGGCCTTCAGCGGTGAGTATTTCTGACAATAGAAAGAGGGATCTTTTCTCTGCTTTTCTCACTTTCTTTCAAATATTGGATGTACTTTACATATAAAGGCAACTTCACATTAAAATTGCTCACATCAAGACCACTAATTAATATTAGGTTAAAAGTCAATGTTAGTTTTGGTATCTAGTATGAAATTAAGGATTTTTGTATTGCATTAATATGAGTTAAAAGTCAATGCAGTATAGCCCAACTGTTAGTAAGGAATCAACTCAAAATTTGGTCTGAAGATCAATTTTGTTATTATGAATTTTATTATTTCGTAATGTTTATATACAGGCATAATGAATGAAAGGTAATGTAGCCATGCAGTAGCACTACGGTTTTAGTAAATAATCAACTCACAATTTGGCTGAAAATCAATTGGGTGCAGTACATTGACATTCATAGTGTTAATGATTTTACACAATCTGATGAAAGCCAGATCTTTGATTACACTCCAATACTGGAATGTACAGGAATGGAGTGTAATCTAAGATCTGGTTTTAACTAGATTTGACTTTATGAATAAAAAATTGTTCGTAATGAAACTAAAAGCCCTTCACAAAAAATCATATCTCCATCGGTCAGACATTTGTGGTCAGATGACACAGTGGTTAATCCATTCAATGGTCTTTTACCTAACTGTTACTACCATTAAATACTTCTAAAGTTTTACCGGTAATTGTTAACTTCCTCACAAATGTTCCTTGATTCATTACAGGGCAATGCAAGCAGGATGTAAGTGTCCCCTATTGGTGCGCCCGATAGACAGTAGTTTTCCTAAGGCTGGGAGTGTTACGACACTTGGTGCTTTACAGGCTGTTTATGTGGTAAGTAGGATGTAAGCCCCACCCACCCCATCTACCCCCACTATCCCCCTCCCTTCTGCCCACTTTTCATTAGGCTAGGAGTATTACAACACTTGATGCTCTACGGGTTGTCTATCTGGTATGTAGGATGTAAGACCCCCCACACCACACCACCCTCCTGCCCACTTCTGATGTCCTCTATAGACCCCAGGAATGTTACGACAGTGGGTGCTTAACAGGCTATTGTCTTGCCCTTAATTTTAAAACATAATTTGACCTGTGTAAGGACCACTTGGCCTAATATGATGACCATTTATTTGCTCCTTTAGAGGTCATTACAGCCAAATTATTTTGTATTTGGGCTAATTAAGTTACTGTCAGCAGTATTTGCTTTTTTTATAGCCTTTTGAGATTCGTGAGGATGTCCCTACCAAAAATACCAAGATATCAAAACTTGGACTTTGGTGTAATGATTTGAAGCGCGTGACAGATGGTATAGACCTGGCCAATGGTTTGGAGAAAGGAAGGTAAGAATGTTGCTCTGATGGAGAACTTGGGGTGGAACTGGAACGGCATATTTAATATGATATTTCAGGGATTGTATAGGATCTTACATGAGTGTTCATTTCATACAAGATTTTATGAAATGAGTCTAAGAAGTTTTTATTTTTTTGGGCCAGGGTAAGCAAAAACAAGAGTTTTCGAGACAAGTTTCATAAATCTCATATGAAATGAAAACATATTTAAGATACTTTTTATCACATAACTCCAAATACCTACATATCAAAGAATTTCATGTCAAAATGTATTCCAAATATATAGCTAAGGCCGCCATTTTGTCCCGCTGTCCTCGTAATCCAGCATCACATCATTTTTCCTGACGTAATATTATTTTCTGATGTCACAATGAATTTTCAGCCAATGAAAATCGCTCCAGGTCATATTACACTAGTGACATATGCAGAAATATTACTGGGGCGAAATCACTGGATATCAAGCGGATTATGTGATAAAATGACCTTCAAATTAAATCACTATACCGTATTATTATGCCTCATGCTTAATGCCTGTGATTAGCTGAAATACATCAAATGATAGCTAGAAAATAAAACATATTTTCCTATGGAAAAAAAATTGTATTGCCCAGGGGCATGTGCCCCCATGGTGCCATCTTTCGCACAAAGTTATTTCCCCTTCCAATTGTACAACAATGTAGGAGGAAGTATAAAATGACAATTTATACTCATCGCAAATTTTAGTTATACATATATTTACTCCCAAGGTAGCTAGCTAAAAAAAAATTTCAGTATAATAAACAATTTGTGTCCCCAGTGACAGTGTGATGTAATATTACACCTTCAGGTAAATATAACTTTGTATCAACGCGGGGCCATGAATGTATAATATTAACAAGTTTGGTATTAATGAGATATGAACATTTTGATTGGCAGAATCATGACGCGTGACATCGGTGGATCTGACCCAGAACGAATGGCTGCCCCACGTGTGGAGGAGTATGTGACATCAATGTTCAGGAACACAGTAGTTAAGGTAGGTACTGGTCACTAATGTCCAGGTCAGCTGTTCAGGCCATGTGTGGAGAGAGTAAGTAACATCAGTGTTCAGGAACACAGTAGTTAAGGTAGGTACTGGTCACTCTAATGTCCAGGTCAGCTGTTCAGGCCATGTGTGGAAGAGTAAGTGACATCAGTGTTCAGGAACACAGTAGTTAAGGTAGGTACTGGTCACTCTTATGTCCATGTCAGCTGTTCAGGCCATGTGGAGGAGTATGTGACATCAAATCAGGTCAGTAATGTATTGGTCACTAATGTCCAGGTCCACTGTTGTGGAGGAGTATGTGACGTCAATGTTCAGGAACACAGTAGTTAAGGTAGGTACTGGTCACTAATGTCCAGGTCAGCTGTTCAGGCCACGTGTGGAGGAGAGTATAAGTGACATCAGTGTTCAGGAACACAGTAGTTAAGGTAGGTACTGGTCACTCTTATGTCCAGGTCAGCTGTTCAGGCCATGTGTGGAGGAGTATGTGACATCAGTGTTCAGGAACACAGTAGTTAAGGGTAGGTACTGGTCACTCTTATGTCCAGGTCAGCTGTTCAGGCCATGTGTGGAGGAGTATGTGATGTCAGTGTTCAGGAACACAGTAGTTAAGGTAGGTACTGGTCACTAATGTCCAGGTCAGCTGTTCAGGCCATGTGTGGAGGAGTATGTGACATCAGTGTTCAGGAACACAGTAGTTAAGGTAGGTACTGGTCACTCTTTTGTCCAGGTCAGCTGTTCAGGCCATGTGTGGAGGAGTATGTGAGGTCAAAGTTCAGGAACACAGTAGTTAAGGTAGGAACTGGTCACTTATGTCCAGGTCACTGTTCAGGCCACGTGTGGAGGAGTATGTGAAATCAATGTTCAGGAACACAGTAGTTAAGGTAGGTACTGGTCACTAATGTCCAGGTCAGCTGTTCAGGCCATGTGTGGAGGAGTATGTGAGGTCAAAGTTCAGGAACACAGTAGTTAAGGTAGGTACTGGTCACTTATGTCCAGGTCAGCTGTTCAGGCCACGTGTGGAGGAGTATGTGACGTCAATGTTGAGGAATACAGTAGTTAAGGTAGGCACTGGTCACTAATGTCCAGGTCAGCTGTTCAGGCCACGTGTGGAGGAGAATGTGACATCAGTGTTCAGGAACACAGTAGTTAAGGCAGGTACTGGTCACTCTTATGTCCAGGTCAGCTGTTCAGGCCATGTGTGGAGGAGTATGTGAAATCAATGTTCAGGAACACAGTAGTTAAGGTAGGTACTTGGTCACTAATGTTTAGGTCAGCTGTTCAGGCCATGTGTGGAGGAGTATGTGACATCAATGTTCAGGAACACAGTAGTTAAGGTAGGTACTGGTCACTAATGTCCAGGTCAGCTGTTCAGGCCATGTGTGGAGGAGTATGTGACATCAATGTTCAGGAACACAGTAGTTAAGGTAGGTACTGGTCACTTATGTCCAGGTCAGCTGTTCAGGCCACGTGTGTGAAGAGTAAGTGACATCAGTTGTTCAGGAACACAGTAGTTAAGGTAGGTACTGGTCACTCTTATGTCCAGGTCAGCTGTTCAGGCCATGTGTGGAGGAGTATGTGACATCAGTGTTCAGGAACACAGTAGTTAAGGTAGGTTCTGGTCACTCTTATGTCCAGGTCAGCTGTTCAGGCCATGTGTGGAGGAGTATGTGATGTCAATGTTCAGGAACACAGTAGTTAAGGTAGGTACTGGTCACTAATGTCCAGGTCAGCTGTTCAGGCCATGTGTGGAGGAGTATGTGACATCAGTGTTCAGGAACACAGTAGTTAAGGTAGGTACTGGTCACTCTTTTGTCCAGGTCAGCTGTTCAGGCCATGTGTGGAGGAGTATGTGAGGTCAAAGTTCAGGAACACAGTAGTTAAGGTAGGAACTGGTCACTTATGTCCAGGTCAGCTGTTCAGGCCACGTGTGGAGGAGTATGTGGACGTCAATGTTGAGGAACACAGTAGTTAAGGTAGGTACTGGTCACTAATGTCCAGGTCAGCTGTTCAGGCCACGTGTGGAGGAGAATGTGACATCAGTGTTCAGGAACACTGTAGTTAAGGCAGGTACTGGTCACTCTTATGTCCAGGTCAGCTGTTCAGGCCATGTATGGAGGTAAGTATGTGAAATCAATGTTCAGGAACACAGTAGTTAAGGTAGGTACTGGTCACTAATGTCCAGGTCAAGCTGTTCAGGCCATGTGTGGAGGAGTGTATGTGAGGTCAAAGTTCAGGAACACAGTAGTTAAGGTAGGTACTGGTCACTTATGTCCAGGTCAGCTGTTCAGGCCACGTGTGGAGGAGTATGTGACGTCAATGTTGAGGAATACAGTAGTTAAGGTAGGTACTGGTCACTAATGTCCAGGTCAGCTGTTCAGGCCACGTGTGGAGGAGAATGTGACATCAGTGTTCAGGAACACAGTAGTTAAGGCAGGTACTGGTCACTCTTATTGTCCAGGTCAGCTGTTCAGGCCATGTGTGGAGGAGTATGTGAAATCAATGTTCAGGAACACAGTAGTTAAGGTAGGTACTGGTCACTAATGTTTAGGTCAGCTGTTCAGGCCATGTGTGGAGGAGTATGTGACATCAATGTTCAGGAAACACAGTAGTTAAGGTAGGTACTGGTCACTAATGTCCAGGTCAGCTGTTCAGGCCATGTGTGGAGGAGTATGTGACATCAATGTTCAGGAACACAGTAGTTAAGGTAGGTACTGGTGGTCACTAATGTCCAGGTCATTTGTTCAGACCACATGTGGATGAGTATGTGACGTCAATGTTCAGGAACACAGTAGTTAAGGTAGGTACTGGTCACTAATGTCCAGGTCAGCTGTTCAGGCCACGTGTGGAGGAGTATGTGACATCAGTGTTCAGGAACACAGTAGTTAAGGTAGGTACTGGTCACTAATGTCCAGGTCAGCTGTTCAGGCCATGTGTGGAGGAGTATGTGACATCAGTGTTCAGGAAACACAGTATTTAAGATAGGTACTGGTCACTAATGTCCAGTTCAGCTGTTCAGGCCATGTGTGGAGGAGTATGTGACATCAATGTTTAGGAACACAGTAGTTAAGGTAGGTACTGGTCACTAATGTCCAGGTCAGCTGTTCAGGCTAGTGTGGAGGAGTATGTGACATCAATGTTCAGGAACACAGTAGTTAAGGTAGGTACTGGTCACTTATGTCCAGGTCAGCTGTTCAGGCCACGTGTGGAGGAGTATGTGACATCAGTGTTCAGGAAACGCAGTAGTTAAGGTAGGTAATGGTCACTAATGTCCAGGTCAGCTGTTCAGGCCACGTGTGGAGGAGTAGGATGTGACGTCAATGTTCAGGAACACAGTAGTTAAGGTAGGTACTGGTCACTAATGTCCAGGTCAGCTGTTCAGGCCACGTGTGGAGGAGTATGTGAGGTCAGTGTTCAGGAACACAGTAGTTAAGTAGGTACTGGTCGCTAATGTCCAGGTCAGCTGTTCAGGCCACGTGTGGTGGAATATGTGAGGTCAAAGTTCAGGAACACAGTAGTTAAGGTTTACTACTTTTGCGAATGTATAGGTCAGTACATGTAGCTGTTCAGGCCACTTGGGCCTATTGTACTGGTAACAGGGACTTCTGGGTAAAGTATGATTTACTGTCAATTAATTAGCATCACCTTCTAGTGATTATGACGTCACAAAAATCACATCTAAAGATGACATCACAATTAATGGAAAACCAGAATCTGGAAATCATTAAATTGTAAGTGTATGATATCTAAATAGTTACAGAGCGACATAAACTTTTGAATTCTGTAGTTGCAATGGAGCACTCTTCAGGTGGAAAAATAAATATGAGTTTGAACTTTGACCTATGGTTTCACCAAAATTGGCTTATTTTAAGGTGACTGTACATTCCGATGCTGGACAGTTCCAGAATGAATACCCACTACTGTCTGCTGTCAACAGGGCTGCAAACAGTAAGTTAGACAATGTGATAATGAACTTATTTTTGCGGAGACGTTGTTTTGAATTTTGA
Organism: Argopecten irradians; assembly: GCF_041381155.1. NCBI lineage: Eukaryota > Metazoa > Mollusca > Bivalvia > Pectinida > Pectinidae > Argopecten > Argopecten irradians. The sequence goes on from NC_091144.1 coordinate 31,829,350, forward strand.
TACCTAAGAATGTTTTCACGGAGATTTAATTTTATGGCAACGTTATTTTGAATTTTAATACCTAAGAATATTTTCAAGGAGATTTAATTTCACGACTTTCTGGCCTCAAGATCATGAAAGAATCCTAGACTTAAGATTTGACTTCGCCAATCATAAATGATGACTCTTATTGTAACATCAGCTTTGATTGGCTAAGTCTAAAATTAAGTCAGTTTGGGTCTGTTTCCTGATCCTGAGGCCAGAAGTTATATTTTGTCTGTATTTTAGATACTTTCATGGGGATCTATTTTCACGATTTCTTTCCCCAAGCGAAATCCACTATAAATCTCACTTGAATATAAAGTAACTTATAATTACACTATGGCTTCCTGTATAACTTATCAAATCAATACCAATACAACAGTGCCATGGACTCTTGATAAAGACCTTCAATTTGAAAAGCCAGAATTTTTTACCAACTGACGGTAATTTTTTTTTTTTTCAATTCTGCAGAAGTGGACAGACATCGTGGACGTTTGATCTTCCTCGAGTATGAAGGGGAAGGCAAAGTGGAGAAAACATTGTTTTTGGTAGGAAAGGTATGTAACAGTCTTCAATTTCTTTGTAGCAGCTATTAAGATTAAATTAATTAACTCATTCACAACTGAAATTATATAATGGACCGGTCTATTCTTTGATTCAGAAGAGTCTAAATGTGTCTTCAGGTATGAATGAGTTAAGATAACCTTTATGGGAACTGACATCTTATGATTAAGTGGAGATGGTTAGAAATCATGAAGCATACATTAGCTAAATGTATCTTTTATTTATGGAGCTTTGAGGAATTAGAGATGAATGTTGACCTTGACCTTTTATATTTGTAGGGGATCACTTATGATACTGGTGGTGCTGATATTAAGGCTGGAGGAGTGATGGCGGGCATGCACAGAGACAAATGTGGGGCTGCTACGGTGGCTGGATTCTTCAAGGTAATGAAATGATGGCAATTTCCTGGAAGGGCAATTTATGGGGGTCTAGAAGGTAGAGCAGTGACAGGGGTCTATAATACAGGACAGGTATGTGGTCTAGAAGGTATGGCAGTGATAGGGGTCTATAATAAAGGGCAATTATGGGGGTCTAGAAGGTATGGCAGTGATAGGGGTCTATAATACAGGCCAATTATGGGGGTCCAGAAGGTAGAGCAGTGATAGGGATATATAATACAGGGCAGTTATGGGGGTCTAGAAGGTAAAGCAGTGATACAGGGCAATTATTGGGGTACTATGGCAATATTATGGGGTCTAGAAGGATAGAGCATGATAGGGGTCTATAATACAGGGGCATTATGGGGGTCTACAAGTATGGCAGTATAGGAGTCTATAAGACAGGCAATTATGGGGTCTAGAAGGTATGGCGGGATTATAATACAGGGCAATTTATGGGGGTCTAGAAGGTGTTGCAGTGATAGGGGTCTATAATACAGGGCAATTATGGAGGTCTAGAAGGTATGGCAGTGATAGGGGTCTATAAGACAGGGCAATTATGGGGTCTTGAAGTAGAGCAGTGATAGGGGTCTATAAGACAGGGCAGTGATAGGGGTCTATAAGGTATGGCAGTGATAGTGGCTATAAGACAGGGCATGATAGGGGTAATTCAGGGCAATTATGGGGGTCTACAAGGTAGAGCGGTGATAGGGGTCTATAATACAGGGCAGTTATGGGGTCTAGAAGGTATGGCAGTGATAGGGTCTATAAGACAGGGCAGTGATAGGGGTCTATAATACAGGGCAATTATGGGGGTCTACAAGGTAGAACGGTGATAGGGGTCTATAATACAGGGCAGTTATAGGGTCTAGAAGGTATGGCAGTGATAGTGGTCTATAAGACAGGGCAATTATGGGGTCCAGAAGGTATGGCAGTGAAAGGGGTCTATAATACAGAACAGTGATAGGGGTCTATAGACAGGCAGTGATAGGGGTCTATAATACAGGGCAATTATGGGGGTCTAGAAGGTAGAGCGGTGATAGGGGTCTATAATACAGGGCAATTATGGAGGTCTAGAAGGTATGGCAGTGATAGGGGTCTATAAGACAGGGCAATTATGGGGGTCTAGAAGGTAGAGCAGTGATAGGGGTCTATAAGACAGGGCAGTTGATGGGGTCTAGAAGGTAAGGCAGTGATAGTGGTCTATAAGACAGGGCAGTGATAGGGGTCTATAATACAGGGCAATTATGGGGGTCTACAAGGTAGAGCAGTGATAGGGGTCTATAATACAGGGCATTTATGGGGTCTAGAAGGTATGGCAGTGATAGTGGTCTATAAGACAGGGCAGTGATAGGGGTCTATAATACAGGGCAATTATGGGGGTCTACAAGGTAGAACGGTGATAGGGGTCTATAATACAGGGCAGTTATAGGGTCTAGAAGGTATGGCAGTGATAGTGGTCTATAAGACTGGGCAATTATGGAGTCCAGAAGGTATGGCAGTGAAAGGGGTCTATAAGACAGAACAGTGATAGGGGTCTATAAGACAGGGCAGTGATAGGGGTCTATAATACAGGGCAATTATGGGGTCTACAAGGTAGAGCGTGATAGATAGTGGTCTATAATACAGGGCAGTTATGGCGGTCAAGAAGATAGAGCAGTGATAGGGGTCTCTAAGACAGGGCAATTATGGGGTCTAGAAGGTATGGCAGTGATAGGGGTCTATAAGACAGGGCAGTTATGGGGTCTAGAAGGTAGAGCAGTGATAGGGGTCTATAATACAGGGCAATTATGGGGGTCTACAAGGTAGAGCAGTGATAGGATAGGGGCAGGATAGGGTCTATAATACAGGGCAATTATGGGGTCTAGAAGGTATGGCAGTGATAGGAGTATATAATACAGGGAAGTTATGGGGGTATAGAAGGTAATGGCAGTGATAGGGGTCTATAATACAGGGCAATTATGGGGTCTAGAAGGTAGAGCAGTGATAGGGGGTCTATAATACAGGGCAAATATGGGGTCTAGAAGGTATGGCAGTAATAGTGGTCTATAAGACTGGGCAATTATGGGGTCCGGAAGGTATGGCAGTGAAAGGGGTCTATAAGACAGAACAGTGACAGGGGTTTATAAGACAGGGCAGTGATAGGGGTCTATAATACAGGCAATTATGGGGGTCTACAAGGTAGAGCGGTGATAGGGGTCTATAATACAGGGCAGTTATGGCGGTCAAGAAGATAGAGCAGTGATAGGGGTATAAGACAGGGCAAGTTATGGGGTCTAGAAGGTATGGCAGTGATAGGGGTCTATAATACAGGGCAGTTATGGGGTCTAGAAGGTAGAGCAGTGATAGGGGTCTATAATACAGGGCAGTTATGGGGTCTAGAAGGTATGGCAGTGATAGGGGTCTATAATACAGGGCAGTTATGGGGGTCTAGAAGTATGGCAGTGATAGGGGTCTATAATACAGGGCAATTATGGGGTCTAGAAGGTATGGCAGTGATAGGGGTCTATAATACAGGGCAATATGGGGTCTAGAAGGTATGGCAGTGATAGGGTCTATAAGACAGGGCAATTATGGGGTCTAGAAGGTATGGCAGTGATAGGGGTCTATAAGACAGAACAGTTATGGGGTTATAAGGTATGGCAGTGATAGGGGTCTATAATACAGGGCAATTATGGGGGTCTAGAAGGTAGAGCAGTGATAGGGGTCTATAATACAGGGCAATTATGGGGTCTAGAAGGTATGGCAGTGATAGGGGTCTCTAAGACAGGGCAATTATGGGGTCTAGAAGGTATGGCAGTGATAGGGGTCTATAAGACAGAACAGTGATAGGGGTCTATAAGACAGGGCAGTGATAGGGGTCTATAATACAGGGCAGTTATGGGGGTCTACAAGGTAGAGCGGTGATAGGGGTCTATAATACAGGGCAGTTATGGGGTCTAGAAGGTATGGCAGTGATAGGGGTCTATAATACAGGGCAGTTATGGGGGTATAGAAGGTATGGCAGTGATAGGGGTCTATAATACAGGGCAATTATGGGGTCTAGAAGGTAGAGCAGTGATAGGGGTCTATAATACAGGGCAGTTATGGGGTCTAGAAGGTATGGCAGTGATAGTGGTCTATAAGACAGGGCAATTATGGGGTACTAGAAGGTATGGCAGTGATAGGAGTATATAATACAGGGAAGTTATAGGGGGTATAGAAGGCAATGGCAGTGATGGGGGCTATAATACAGGGCAATTATGGGGTCTAGAAGGTAGAGCAGTGATAGGGATCTATAATACAGGGCAAATATGGGGTCTAGAAGGTATGGCAGTAATAGTGGTCTATAAGACTGGGCAATTATGGGGTCCGGAAGGTATGGCAGTGAAAGGGGTCTATAAGACAGAACAGTGACAGGGGTTTATAAGACAGGGCAGTGATAGGGGTCTATAATACAGGGCAATTATGGGGGTCTACAAGGTAGAGCGGTGATAGGGGTCTATAATACAGGGCAGTTATGGCGGTCAAGAAGATAGAGCAGTGATAGGGGTCTCTAAGACAGGGCAATTATGGGGTCTAGAAGGTATGGCAGTGATAGGGGTCTATAAGACAGGACAGTTATGGGATCTAGAAGGTAGAGCAGTGATAGGGGTCTATAATACAGGGCAGTTATGGGGTCTACAAGGTAGAGCAGTGATAGGGGTCTATATAATACAGGGCAGTATATGGGTCTAGAAGGTATGGCAGTGATAGGAAGGTCTTATATAATACAGGGAAGTTATGGGGGTATAGAAGGTAATGGCAGTGATAGGGGTCTATAATACAGGGCAATTATGGGGTCTAGAAGGTATGGCAGTGATAGGGGTCTATAATACAGGGCAGTTATGGGGTCTAGAAGGTAGAGCAGTGATAGGGGTCTATAATACAGGGCAATTAGGGGGGTATATAAGGTATGGCAGTGATAGGGGTCTATAATACAAGGCAATTATGGGGTCTAGAAGGTATGGCAGTGATAGGGGTCTATAATACAGGGCAGTTATGGGGGTATAGAAGGTAATGGAAGTGATAGTGGTCTATAAGACAAGGCAATTATGGGGGTCTAGAAAGTAGAGCAGTGATAGGGGTCTATAATACAGGGCAATTATGGGGTCTAGAAGGTAGAGCAGTGATAGGGTCTATAATCAGGGCAGTTATGGGGTCTAGAAGGTAGAGCAGTGATCGGGGTCTATAATACAGGGCAGTTATGGGGTCTAGAAGGAATGGCAGTGATAGGGGTCTATAATACAGGGCAATTATGGGGGTCTAGAAGGTATGGCAGTGATAGGGGTCTATAATACAGGGCAATTATGGGGTCTAGAAGGTATGGCAGTGATAGGGGTCTATAATACAGGGCAATTATGGGGGTCTAGAAAGTAGAGCAGTGATAGGGGTCTATAATACAGGGCAATTATGGGGTCTAGAAGGTATGGCAGTGATAGGGGTCTATAAGACAGGGCAATTATTGGGGTATAGAAGGTATGGCAGTGATAGTGGTCTATAAGACAGGGCAATTATGGGGTATAGAAGGTATGGCAGTGATAGGGGTCTATAATACAGGGCAATTATGGGGTATAGAAGGTATGGCAGTGATAGTGGTCTATAAGACAGGGCAATTATGGGGTCTAGAAGGTATGGCAGTGATAGTGGTCTATAAGACAGGGCAGTTATGGGGTCTAGAAGGTATGGCAGTGATAGGGGTCTATAATACAGGACAGTTATGGTTGAGGTAGTGAATCTAGTACTAAGTCTGATAGATGTTATAAATAGTTGGTGGTCAATGCAAGAATTATCAAAGATATTGTTAATACTTACCGTATTCGACCTAATAAGTGCCCTCCTCCTTTTTAAGCCCTCATTTTCACTGACCTCAATTTAAATGCAGAGTTTATATATAGAATATATAAAAGTATGACATGAAAACCAATCAATGGATTCTTTATATGATATCTTTTGCAAATTAACGGCTTATTTGTGCAATAAAGACTAGTCCAAGTGGGGTTCTATTAAAGGGCCCCCTTATTTTTTTTTCTATTTTTGAAGTTCCGTTTGTTGCATTGTGTCAAAAATGGTAAGTAACATACAAATGAATTAAATATATCCATTGTTGTTTCAGACATTATCTGAGCTGAAGCCAAAAGGCCTGAGAGTGGTTGGAGCCCTCTGTATGGTTAGAAATAGTGTTGGATCAGGTAAAGCAGCATTTTACTAATTTTGTTCCAAAGCAGTTGTTGAGCCTTTAAAATTATTTTTTCAAATACTTTATTTTGCTCTTAAACCTTTTACCTTCTTATGTTTGTAATTTCTCTGTGGCATCATTACTTTTGCAAAGTAATTATTTGCAAACTTGCTTGCATTTAAATGGAAATCTTTAGTGATGACTAAAGTAGGCTTTGCCTGATGCCAAATCCACTTACATTTTGTAATAAAATTTGTTGAAAAGAAATTGAAAATGAAGCGGAAATCACAAAATTTGAAAATGCGAACGAAACTGTAATCCTAATTAACTTGTATGTGGACAATTGTGACGTTATCATACTCATACAAATATCAAAATATTCATAGAATTTCTTATTCACTGTTTCATGTGTAACCTATTACAGAGTGTTATGTGGCAGACGAAATCATCACTTCCAGGGCTGGGGTCAGAGTTCGTGTAGGCAATACTGATGCTGAGGGTCGTATGGTGATGGCTGACGTATTGTGTCATTGTAAGGAAATGGTATGTTTATACAGGGAGGCAGTTGTTTCACAAAAAATACTTTGATCTGCTTTAATATGTTGACTTTAAAATAGTCACTCACTAACTGCAGATTACTTAAACCTTTTATGAAACAATAGTCTGGAATAATTTTAAGCTAATCACATCAAATACCGGTAACAAATAATTCAAATATACCTCAGTCGATAAAAACTATACATGTGTAATTTTGTATAGATGCTGTATGAGTCTTGTGTAGAGTTGATAGCTTTTCATAAATTCTAACATTAAGATTGTACATTACTTAATTGGCTCTGTTTTAGGCTCTGGATGCTACAAATCCAGAGTTGTTCACCATTGCGACACTTACCGGCCATGCCATTCGTGCCATGGGACCAGCATATTCTGTAAGTTTTACTTTTCCACAGACAATTGCTATTACGCATCACTGAGGAGTAGATATTTATTAAAAGGATTATTTCTCTTCCATAGTTTTCCAAATACTATAATCATATGAAGTTATGATAAATGTGAAGATCTCGAAAAAATTATTAGGTATTCAAGTAAACACCATAATTGACATATATAAAAGAGCGCTTAAAATAAGATTGATACTGTACCATATTTTATATGGCATTGTTTGGTGTAATAAGTACTATGGTAATTTGGGCAATCATTACATGTACAGTGGAACACCAGATAGTCTGGAACATTCTTAGTTTGGACAAAACATTTCAGGGACCAGATTATCGTAATGTTACATTAGGACTAAGAACATAGAATTTGGCAGTCTGGAAAATTCTTAATTTGGACAATTTATGCAGGAAATGAATTAAGGCATCTCCGGATTATTTAGAGTTCATTGTTACAGTACAGTTAAATATGATGATGAAGGCATTGTTGATTGATGTAATAATTACTATCATCCTTGTGTCTTGATTTCATCGAGTGGATGGAAACTTTGATATGTTTCACTAAACGAAGCACGAGTGGATGGAAACTTTTCACTAAACGTTTCCATCTCATGTAACATAGATATGAAGTTGATTCTTTGGTTACGTGATTCACATACTTGATATTCAATTTCTGCAGATCATCATGGACAATGGACCAGCCAGACAGCTGAACACAGCTCGCTCCATGCAAGAGGTTGGAGATATCTGGGGTGATCCATTTGAGATCTCCACGATCCGACGTGAAGTAAGCTCTACCAATTTCATCAATTTCAAAATCTTTTTCATAGTATATTCTCGTTACACTTGCATAATGGTGTACTTTTCTTGATTTACTTTCATTTCTTTGTATCTATTTTAGGTGGTTATGGGAACATAAATGTTACATGTGTATTTTATAGAAAATAGTTTTGAATGTAATCTCTAAGGAAGGTAAGAAAACATAACCCTTACTTGACCCAAGAAGCGCCCCAAAGGTGGTGCATCATAGAACCAAATTTGGACTAGCTTTACATAATATTACTGCATAAAGTAAGGCATAAATCAATTCAAAAATGCAAAAGAAATCTTATTAAATATAGAAACCCAGTTTAGTTTTTCAAATTTTCAATCTGCATTTGATGCGAGGCAGGTGAAATTTAGGCTTCAAAAAGGGATGGTACATGTAGTTAATTTTCAACATTTTAAACCCTTATCTCTGTTTCATTGATAGGATTTTGAGTTTCACACCGGCAAGTCGGAGTACGAGGATGTTCTTCAGTGTAATAACCAGCCATCGTCGGCCACACCCCGTGGACACCAGTCGCCGTCTGCTTTCCTCATCATGTCCTCCGGGCTAGATAAGGTTTATATTGTTATCTTTTATTTCTTACTAAAACAGTGCTTTTTGTACATCTATGTGGACTGCTATGCTAACCTGATAGAATTTAATATTGACTGGACTTCATACATTATCTTCAGTCTTTTAATTATTTATATGATATACTTTTTTTTGTGAAATGGTAGAATTACTAAGTAAACCCTTACTTTATAAGTTCCCTCAAACTTTTAGCTACCCTTACTTTATAAGTTCCCTCAAACTTTTAGCTACAGTCCAAATGTTTGGGTTTTAATGCTAGCTGTGACCTTGATACAAGTACAAGTATATTATTTGCTGTTTTATTCAAGGCCATATATAAAGCGTAAGTTACATTGACAAGACGCTAACATATCTCCCCCACAAATTTTAGTCCCAGCAAAACTGTTCAATTTTGTCTCCCATGAAGATGATTATTTCACATTAATTTTTATAATTTACAGCACGGTGTGGACTCTGACCGGCCACTTCCCTACTCACACTTGGACATTGCTGGATCTTCTGGACCCTTCCCAGGAGTCCCCACTGCTTCACCACTTGTTGCCATGGCAGCCAAGTACATCCTGCCAAGGCTGTGATAAGTGACAATAGCATTTTGTCATAAGAAGACGTGATTTGGATGCTTGCTGTGACTTTAAGTGTGTCTTTTCTGTCTTTTCACCATGCACGAAAATATATAATGTGAACAGGTATTGTGAGAAAAGAACTATTTTCTTGTTTATAAATCAATACCTTGGAGAAATATAATCTGTTTTGAGAAAAGGCAGAAAAACTACCTTCATGTTAAAAACAAGGCTTAATAAGTGCTACTAAATTAATGATTCAAAAGATGATGCATGATTCTATGATGGAAAACTTTATGATTGTAATGTTGAAAATGAATTAAAGGCTCTTTATATCAACGATTATTTACATTGCAGTGATGTCAGAAATATTGTAATTATTACCTAGTAATTAGGCTGCTTTAGAAAAATATTTTTATAACTTAATTCTTTACATATATATCATTTCCCATGAAATGTTTTATATAAAATTACTGGCACTAAAACTACCCTGGGTAGCATAACATACAAAGTACATGGGGATCATGTGCAGTTTTCCTATGGCATTGCCATATTGTATTTCTCTAGGGGTTTTTCCCGGAGCATGCATTTAGTTTACTGCAACTGGAAAGAAATTAACATTTGAAATTTTGTGTTTGATTGAATTGCCCTTATAAAAGAAGATGTAATCAAGACTTCTATTGATTTAAATATGTTAATATGAAATAAATAACATTTAATTTAAGATGCTCCACCACTGACAAATAATAACATTTATACAAAAAACAGGAGCATGTGATTTGGTACTTTTCTTCAGTTGTAGAAGTTACTTACTTTACACCATTACCATCTTTGAAAAGTTTGAGTTGATAATTTTACTTCAATATAAAACATATTAAAAATAATTAATTGCATCCTGAAAAAATTCTGACTCTATGTCCTATATGGAATGAAGTACTGATTGCGCATGCACCAAAAGCAAAATGAATTATTTTGTATTATTTTTTTGTGATTATAAGACATATATAATTATACACGTGATTAAAAATCAATTGTTGTTATAATGACGAATATCGTTTATGCTCTGTCGGGGGTGGAGCATCATAAAGTGTACATTATGTTGTACTACTGTACAGTAACAATACACTGTATGTAAACATTGTTTAATCATCAGCATTAGTTTCTATAATAAAATTTTTCTGATATTATGATAATCACAGTCAATTATTTAAATCGTAATGTATGGCCATAAAGAAAGGTTGTTTTACATAGTAAATTGTATATTAAACGAGGTGTTGTATGATATCTTGTTCAAATGATTTATTTGGCATCAGAATTGTGATATACATTCCAGCCGTCCAAAAGCTTTTTACTGGCTTTTGCTTTGATTGATAACATTTTAATAAATAGATATTTGGATCAACTTGAAATTAGTTTGCTTGTGATTTACCGGTATACGTATGTATTAAACTAGATCATTGTGTAATATGAAGTTTTAAAAATTTTATAATTCTACAAATCGTGTCATTAATGTTTGCCTTGTAGTTTGGCCCTAAATGAACTTAGTTGTCGAAGGACCGTAAAACTCAAACGAACAAACAAAAACAAATGCATGTGTTCTCCTATATGTGCTATATAATTGTGTTTTCTTCTTTCAAATATTTTAAAGATGTCTCCTTTGACACCAGCTGACCTTTTACTCTTAGTTTTAGGGCTTGTTCTTGTGAACATTTTTTTGCTTTGATGAAGCATACAGATCTAGAAGACCTTAACAATCATGGTAGTTGATGCTCTCAGTTTTAGGGAATTGGCATTTGCCAGTTGGGGGTTTCCTGTTCCTTGTGTTTGATTAGACGATTCAATAAAATAGAACCAATACATTACCTAAATATATGCTGCAGCACCACCGAGGTCCTCAGCCGAGGCCATCCCTGATTTTGTGTTTTGACCCCTTACTCATTAAACTCTTAGGATGGGGGGTCCACAGTGTTGATCAGTCACTGCTTGTCAGTGGTGAGGGCAGTTCCATGTATGCCAGCCCTGCTCCCTGCATTCCGTCAGCAATGCCTCATACTTTGTCCTCTTCCTTTCATGTGCTTCACTGCACCTTTCCTCCCATGGGACTGTTAGTTTGATAATGATGACATTCTTTGTTGCTGGTGACCATAGAACCATATCCGATCTGAGGTTAGTGAGAACAATATCCAGAAAAGTTAATCTCTGGTTGAGATCTACTTTCAGTCTCCAGTCCCCTGCCTGGCCGATAATTCTGCTTGATTTCTCAGACCTGGATGTCCTTGATTCACCTTCCCTCACAAACCTAATCTGCGTATGCTTTGTTGACTGAACCTGACACTCTTCCGTTCTTTCTCTAAAACGTCAGCCAGCTCCATAAGGACTTGGTTATGGTGCCAGGTATATCTCCCTTGTGACAAGGTCACATGACAGGAGGGGAGTATGGGTTGGAGAGTTCCTTCTGTCCATACAGGGCAGCTGGTGTTTCCACAAGGTCCCATCTATAAAGATTTGCTGGTGTTGGTAGCACGTCAAGGGCAATGGGTCAGTCCTCTTGAGGAACACAATCGCATACCTGTGTCTCAACATGCATGCAATATGTGTCAATCTCAAATTCCTTAAAAAACATCTAGCTAACGAGGTTGATGTTTCTCGATAGGTGTAATTCTATAGTACCCATACTTGAAATATAATTAGATCAAAAATATTCAAACAAAGGAAATTTATTTTAACAATTTGACATGGTAGAAAAAGAGGCTTGTGTTACGGACCATCTAAGGCGTACAAGGATATTTGAACAACAATGGCAAACATCAGATCATGCTTTAATATTGTGACGTTTGAGTGATGTCACCTTATACAAATGTCAAGGTCATTTCTATATTTCTATAACTAAAATATTCATTGAATTTCAAGATTCATCATCCTAGAAATTAAACTTACCGATGAAAACACCATGACACAAGATTGTCTAGTATTGTATACAAATATACTGCAAACATACATATTTTAGCAGTAAGCTTATTTTAATGAGCTGAAAGATAGACACATTCTTCTTAATGGGACTAACTTACCTACCACGTGATACCCGATAACATTTGTACGGGACTAGTATCTCCAGTGGTGATGGAACGTAACTCTTTGTAATCTTCCTGCTAAAATGACATTATCACTGATAATGTGATTTGACGTCATTCCATCACCAATAGAAACAATAGCACAAACGTTATCGGGTATCACATGGTACGTGAATGAGCTCCATTATGATCGAACTGTTATAACGATGTCTGAATATCTAATTGTAAAGCAGTTCTCCCGGGTACTACTATAGCAAATGTTTTGTGAGTTTGATATACTTAAAACTGGTAGTCGGGCATAGAAAGCCAGTCTAAATGCGTTCATTGGCCTTCCAAAAGTTCTCACATATTAATAGGACGGTCAAGTTCTGCTTAGTTTCCCAGTTCTGACCATTAAAGTAAAGAAAAGTTGAAAGCATTGAAAGCGAGGCTGCGTGGAAATGTAACCACAGACATAGTGAGCCGGGAGGACGTTTTAGAATTCCCATACTTTAAATTAATTTCTTCGTACGCAGACAGATTTTGACGAGAGATTTTATTTTTCTATTTCATAAGAAATAATACTGGATACATTCACACCATTTTTACCAACTTTAGCCATCCTTGCCCGACTGTTCACTTTACTCAAAACTGGTAGTATAAACCTGACTGTCTATAGAAGTCTCATTGCTCCACCTGATTAAAAGTGATTCGGTTTTACTTGAACGACATTCTCATTTTCAATATTTTTCTTTAAATTCTTTTTTACTACTTTGATAATATAAATTCTATTATGAGTTATTGAGCATTAATTGGTAAGAAATGGATTCGCATTTACAACATAATATACACATCATATAGAATATATGGCACTACATTCATTTGTTCACAATAATTATGTAAGTGTATTCCCTGTTCAAGCACTTGTATGTAATATATTCCTGAAGATATAAAATATATCCATTTACAACAATTACAAGCAGCTTCTTACTCAATTCATAATCATTTACAAAAAAAAAAAAAAAAAAAAAAAAAAATGAAAATATTACAAAATAAACACAGATTTTAACCCAGATTTTAGCTGTGGATATCCAGCATTACAGTAACTATTAAACACTTGTAGCTATAAATTCACAACATTACCTCAAAGTCATCACCAGGACTATCAATACTGAGAGAACAAAGTGTGTTTCCTGAAGATCTGTTCTGGTCATTTTTAGTTTCACTAGGCTACCATATATCCATGATCCCATATTTACATGTGAAATATCATGTATGCTTACAGGAAAATATATTTATATAACACACACTTCAAAATTTAAACTATTAAGAGTGTTTACTGCCGGCAGGTCATTTTCTTGATGACACAATTATAAAAAATCTTTAGCTGAATACCTGTGGAAGGAATTTTGTTGTCAAATACAGGCCTTGACAAATTTTGAACTGTACAGTGTAGTTTTAGGTGTATCGGTATATCAAATTTAAAGAAATAAGTTATCATATTAGTCCGATGGCTTATGTCGGGTTTTGGGGGTTCCTTGGGCACTTCTTGATGAAGTTTGACATCATTTACCAAAATATTCAGTAGGTCATCCTCTTTCGGAAAAATGATGGTGTCAATTTTTATGATCATGCGATGAGGTCAAAGTAAGGGGTCAAAGGTCGTATGGTCAAATATGCAAAAATACCTTCTTTGGCAGTCAGAACGTCAAGTTTTAAGGTATATCACCTTTTTGATTCCTGTTATTTTAGCATTAAGTATGCCAATTATTTATAGCAGAATGTTTTATAATACTTTTGAATAGTACTACCGGAAAAAAATCGTGTCTATTCTTTCTTTCTATTTTCGCTAATCTCGTTTGGGAAAGAAATCATGGTTCAATATTATAGAAGAGCTAAGCCGAATACATCCCGCGCTTCTCATTCGAAGACTCCCTCCTCCCATAGGCAATGTTAGCGCTCACCCCTCATGTCCGCCAAGTGACAGAACGTTCATTTACTAATGAGTATCCTTCTTGGTTTCAAACATAACATATTAGTCAATATCACCTAGTAAATATGTAATTAAAACATTTCTTGATTACCATGTATTTTTATATATGACACATACAAACGAACGACATGTTTTCAACTTCTGATATTCAATGAGGCATATCTACATGTATGAAGTATGTGTGGGGAAGGCATTTCATGTCTTTGTGGCGCTTTTTGGTAACCCCACGTTGGCCTCCTTTTTCAATATGTATATTTTTAAAATTTGTACCATGTATTTTTGATAATGTTGTTTTTGGTGTATACCCCCTATAGAAAATCTCTTCAAACTATTTATACGTCCTTTATTCGACCAATTCTCGAGTATTCTGATACAGTATGGTCTAACTGGTGTTAGAAGGGGAACAAGTCACGCTATAATTTATAGAGAATCTGGCCTAGTTCCACTTATCAAAAGAAGTCATCTACATCGAAATATAACTGTTTAGGTCATCTGACCTGAAGGGTCCGGATGACCTATTGTCAACATGCACCGTTCGTCGTCGTGCGTCGTGCGTAAACTTTTCATTCAAACGACTTCTTCTCAATAACCGAAAAACCCATTGTACTGATATTTGGCCTGTAGCATGCTGGTATGAAGGGCTACCAAGTTTGTTCAAATGAATAACATTGACCTTCATTCAAGGTCACAGGGGTCAAAAAAGGATAAAATCTTTAAACGACTTCTTCTCAAGACCCAGAAGGCCTAGAGTACTGATATTGGGCCTCTAGTATGCTGGGATGAAGGGCTACCAAGTTTGTTCAAATGTAGGACCTTGACCATCATTCAAGGTCACAGGGGTCAAATAGGCTAAAATCCTTTAAACAACTTTTTGTCAAACTAGGAGGCCAAGAGACCTGATATTGGGCCCGTGGCATGCTTGGATGAAAGGCTATTAAGTTTATTTAAATGAATGACCTTGATCTTCCTTCAAGGTCACGGGGGTCAAATAGGCTAAACATTTAAACGAATTCTTCTCAAGAACCCAAAGGCCAAGGATACCCATATATATTGGGCCTGCAGCATGCTTTGATGAAAGGCTACCAAGCTTGTTCAAATGAAGGACCTTGACCTTCATTCAAGGTCACAGGGGTCAAATAGGCTAAAATACTTGTCAATAACTAAGAGGCCTAGAGACCTAATATTAGGCCCTTGACATGCTTGGATGATGGGCTATCAAGTTTGTGTAAATGAATGACCTTGGTCTTCGATCAAGGTCATGGGGTCAAAAGGCTTAAATCTTTAAACAACTTCTTCTCCAGAACCAGATGGCCTAGGGTACTGATATTAGGCCTGCATCATGCTGGGATAAAGGGCTACAAGTTTGTTCAAATGAAGGACCTTGACCTTCATTTAAGGTCACATGGGTTAAATAGGCTTAAATCTTTAAACAACTGCTTATCAAGAGCCGAAAAGTACATGATACTCGTATTTGGCCTGCAGTATGCTTGGATGAATGGCTACCAAGTTTGTTTAAATGAATGACCTTGACTTTCATTCAAGGTCACTGGGGTCAAATAGGCTAAATTCTTTAAACTATTTCTTGTGAATAATTAGAGGCCTAGACACCTGATATTGGGCCTGTCAAAGTCACGGGGGTCAAATAGGCTAAAATCTTTAAACGACTATGTTCTATTGTACTTATAGCCAGATAACCGTTAAGGCCCACGGGCCTCTTGTTTTTCAATATATCTAATAAAGATTGCCCTTCTCATATTTATAAATTATTAAAACCTCTTTCATTATAAGTGATAATTACAATTTTCGGCATAACAGATTATTTAATGTTCCTGCTGCTAGAACCCAGTTATATAAAAAACAACTTCTTCCCGTCTATTATGACCAAGTGGAATGAACCATATTACATTGAAATCAATTTCCATAAGAATATATATCAATGGATCTATAAATCTACCAGGAAAATCATGCCCATCCCTGACGGAGAACAACACTATTATTACCCATAAAATTATAACTCAGATCAGTGATGGACAATTTACTTGTTCAGCAAGTGCAATCCACTTGACGTCTCGTGTTGGTTTCATGTACATAAGCCTAGTCAATACATGTATAATATATTTTAGGATGACTGCTTTCAGAGAATTTGTATTTTATTAAAATATTACAGGAAATGTAAATGGTCATCAAATATTAATGTATTATCATGTGTTTGGGATCTGTGTACAGGGATTGGTCCTCACTCATTTTATATCAGGATTTACGACTTGTGCGATACGGTGAGTTATCAACCCGAGTAAGTGATATATCCCGAGGCCGGAGGCCGAGGGTTATATCATTTTCGAGGGTTGATAAATCGCCATATCCACCTGAAAATAGGTCGATAACTGTTTTATTATATGAAATTTACAAGATATTAACCGGCTCTCCAAAAAGACCTTAATTACTACAATAAACAGGAAGATATTTAAATGTTCTTTTTACAAAAGTAGTAGTTTAACAATTACATGTACAGTATATGGTAAATATCCAAATGCTTCTTGCTAACGGTGTTGACTGGTAGGACCGGAATATTGTATCAACTGCAGCCCGTCTGGCATTCTTGTCGTTTTCCATAAATTGAAGTTTTTAGTTGATCACCGTTGAACGCAGTAAACTTGCAGCCTTCCGCCATATATGTTGCCGACTATAATAATGACGTCACAATAGATTATCCCGACGTCATTGAATGAGGGAAACTCCTGTTGCGCTATATTTGGGTACGAATCGACGTCAAAAGTGATTATGACGTCACATCTCAAGGGAGTTTTCCTCGATCTATTTTTGACACAGGTTACTGGACTGAGAGTCCAGTAACCTCGCGTGCTTTTCGCCGCCTATTTCGGGGCTGATATCGCAGTTGATGAATACTTCTGAAAAACGTTTTGGCCAATCAAAATACAGCAAAAGCACCAGTCATATAATAACTTGCAATTTTTACTATGTAAAATAAATTATAAATCAAACAAGGACATAGTCATTCAGATCCCCCGTCAATGGAGATATCAAAGCTGAAGTAAGTTTGATTGTGGAGACTTATGTGTATGAAAAAAAAACAGGAAAAAGGAAGTTGAGCTAAAGAAAGATGGAGTATAATTCAAGTAGAGCGGGGCTGCAATTGTTGAATCAGGTATACAGCCTTGACATTTATATTAGACTATATACACAAAGATGGGTGGAGTTTTGCAAAGTAACATTTACCATTTACCATGATATTTTCAGCAATGTTTCCATGGTAACGGAAAAAGAGCAAAAAATGAAAACCTAAAAATAGCAAAAGGTACTACTAGACCATAAAAAGAATGTGTCTATGAAGTTTCGTGGAAATATCTCTGCTGGTTTTAGAGTTATGCTCCGGAAATGAACCTGCTACAAAAATATGATATTTTCAGCAATGTTTCTATGGTTACAGAAAAAAACACAAAAAGTGAAAACCTAAAAATAGCAAAAGGCACTACTAGACCATAAGAACAATGTGTCTATGAAGTTTCATGGTAATATCTCTGCTGGTTTTCCAGTTATGCTGCGGAAACGAACCTGGTACAAAAATATGATATTTTCAGCAATGTTTCCATGGTTATGGAAAAAGTGCAAAAACTGAAAACCTAAAAATAGCAAAAGGCACTACTAGACCATAAGAACAATGTGTCTATGAAGTTTCATGGAAATATCTCTGCTGGTTTTAGAGTTGTGCTCCGGAAACGATTCTTACACAAAAATCTGCCATTTTCAGCAATGTTTCCATGGTAACAGAAAAAAGTACAAAAAGTGAAAACCTTAAAATAGCAAAAGGCACTACTAGACCATAAGACCAATGTGTCTATGAAGTTTCGTGGAAATATCTCTTCTGGTTTTAGAGTTATGCTCCGGAAACGAACCTGGTACAAAAATATGATATTTTCAGCAATGTTTCCATGGTTACGGAAAAAATGCAAAAAATGAAAACCTAAAAATAGCAAAAGGCACTACTAGACCATAAGACCAATGTGTGTATGAAGTTTCGTGGAAATATCTCTACTGGTTTTAGAGTTATGCTCCGGAAACCATTCGTACGGACGGACGGACGGACGGACGGAACCCATTTGTATATCCCCCGCCAACTTCGTTGGGCGGGGGATAATGATAAAACACTTTATTAGAGTTGAATGATTTATGTGTGTGTAACATTAAGTACATCATTAAGTGTCTACTGACTCCTGTTTGCTACATACAGGTGTTTAGTCAGTTCATACCCAGGAAATGTAATGTAGTATAAAATCATTAATGAAAAGTGTCCTATTTACGTCATAATAGTTTGTTTGTTTGTTTGATTTGTACGGCCCATCGACAACTAAGGTCATGCATTAGTTTTGCCCATCGACAACTAAGGTCATGCATTAGTTTTAAAGATCCAAATAGAAGATAAATAATGATTGTATCTAAATGATCAGGATAAGACATAGGCACGTAAGATATAAAACACAGATTGTAAATTTTGTTTTGTATAAAAGCATTGTTTGGGATAAAATATTTTTGTTTAAACACATGAGACAATTCACTCAGGCTAATTCTTTTACATAACCAAGATGCAAAATATGGCATAAATGTATTGTTCTAAATTTCTTATGAAACATATCACATAAATATTGAAAAATTCCACGTCATTGTTAAGTATTTTAAATGATAACATTGTAATTACAAATCGTTGATCAATACGATTAAGCAGGGAGGTGATAAATTACTTTTTAGACAATACAATTCATCTAATAAGATAAACACACTACTGTCATAGCGATTTGAGCAGTTCTAGTCAAAAGTTGCATTACTCTACGAGCAAGGGACAGGGTTCGTCATACAAGATGTTCGAACACAATGTGTAATGGCGGACAGCGAGCGAGTATGAACATTTCACACGCATTTCACCACCATGGGTGTTTCTGGCATATCACAGTAAAACCGACTGATCTAATTTCCATTAGAACTGGGTTTTTTCGATATATGTACAAATGTTAATGTTCTCTTAGAATATTTTTGTTTAAACACATGAGAAAACTCCTGCACAATGTAGTTGAAACGATGAAATGTCGAGTTGATACTATGATATAATAGAGAAACGTTCATACATTTGTATTTTGTTAAAAATGCCGATTTCTTTGAGATAATTGAAAATACGATTATGTCTCACGACAGTGAACAAAGTGTACAAGTCGGAGACACCGTAATACTGATCTTTCATGTGCCTAAAATCATCACTTTGTACTAACATATGCTCATCTAAATAAAGAATGCAAATATTACATAATTTCAGTTAGATATTCTCAGAAAGTACTGAAGGGGAATCTTTCTCAAATTTCATGTGTAGTTTGTAGTTGAATTTTAACAAGAGGCCCATGGGCCTTAACGGTCACCTGATATTTGATACAAAGTAGTTATGTAATTTACTAGCCAACTAGTGTCTTTTGTTCATGAAATAGGAACATGCATATAATAGATCTACACAGTTTTATTAAGCTTGGTGCATATTTACTCACATTACCGTGTTCACAAGGTTCAAAAAATATTATTGCAAAGGGCAATAACTCCATAAATAAGTTTGAGTCGAATCAAGTTTATTTTCAAACTTGTTCGAGACATTTCCATTGTTAATCTACTTATGTATATGCAAAGTTTCATTAAGCTTGGATCATGTTGGGATAAATGTGTGTGTTATGATTGAGAGTCCTCTTGTGAAGGACATTTGTTTGTGAGGAGGCTGATCCTAGGACCTCAACCCTGGCAGTTTCCTTCGTATAGTCTGGGCAATGGACTCCAGGATGTAGGCCACGAGGCAGCATTCTCCGGATGGGGGTTGGGGTTAGGAATTGGATTATGTAAAGGATATGTAAAACTCAACGCGAAGTACTATTAAAATCAACTGTTAACTAAATACCATATGTATATGTTGTTTCACACAAGCTGATTTTCGAACTCGTCCGAGATCTTTTCAGTGTTAGTCACAGTGTATGAACGGAAGTGTATAGTATTTTTTTAAATTTCGTAGTTGCGAGTCTGTATAGCGGTACTCGGTCACTTGCTAAGACAAAAGAAACAATGGATAGTGGATATTTTTGCCAATTTTATTTATTCTACACGCTTTTCTTGTAATCTAAAGTTATAAACGACGTCATGGAGAGCAATTTTAACTATCCGTGACAAATGATGTCATGATTGTTAACCAGCATTAACATTTCAGACACTTTTCAAGAGTTGATCTGTTTATCATCGAAGAATCGAGGTAACCGTCTACTATTTTGCACTATGTTAAGGTATTCAGTCTTGCAGTCATTACTTTAAGCACCATCACAGGTTTATAAATGAATCCAACAATACAAAAAAAGATAAATACATATTATTGGATACAATATCTTTTACTTAATCGTATTTTGAAGTTGTAGGATGACCAGTTAAAATTGTATAGTCACCTGCATTGTTTTGAAACTGGCGATGTATAGTTGCTTGCGAGGATACTTGTTATAAAGAGAAAATATAGTCAGTGATAAAAGGCTCTGAGGCTAACAAATTAAATAAATCAGTCTAACAGTGTTATCAAATACATTATCAATTTAAACGTTTAGTCAATTTTGTTGCACAGATCATATATAGTCATTTAGATGAAGTAATTGCAACAAAATTGCAATAGAATGCACCAAGTTGTGCTATTCAAGTATGATTTGGATTTCCGTGGACCAATTATTACTTTTAAAAAATGTCAGAATTACGGAGATAACAAATCCTTCTAGAATCATTAACGAAAATTACAAACGTCAATTCCATATTTCTTAGCCGGACATGGCTGTTCATTTACAAAATTCTTTTAATATTTTCTTGTCTAACGTTATTCCAAGGGGATTCAATTTCGCGATTCAATTTTTGTTTTTACTGTAATGCCATTGTTGCGGCGAATGATTTTCAAAATTTCTCATCACCAGCGAAATAGTATAATATGATCGCAAACGTGAATGTAAGTTGGTTGCAAGTACACCTTTAAATGGGGAAAAGAATTATTCCATTAGTATGGACAAACATATTGTCAAATTTTTGAGGCGATCTATCCCATGATCAAGACAAAAAAAGAACAAACAAAACAATCATGTTGATGACGGTCAAAATGTCCACATATTCACATAAATAGTAACACATAGATATATATAGGCTGATTAATATTAGTGTTGATAGTGATGAACATCTAATCTACCCGTCCTTTTATGGATCTGAACCATCATATATAAACATCTATATTCACATATTGTATGTTTTATGACAGTTTGTAATGGTCAAATATACAAGAAATACAACTTTAATAGGACGTTTATATGGTTCGTTGTCAGTATAATGTGACCTCGTGGGGTGTGTTGCTTGTAGTGCCTTCGGCGATATAGCACTATAAAAAGGGCAACAGTTCCACTAAACAAGAAGACACAAATGAATATACCGCAGTCTCCCAAAACTAGTAACTCGCACTTCACACACGCAACACACCACATACATGGGAGGCCGACCATACATAACCATAACTGTTAATAGGACGTTAATTAATAAAACAAACAAACAAATATAGTGAACACGAGCATACCACAGTCTCCCAAAACACGCACCTCCAACTTCACACACGCTACACACTGTATACATGGGAGGCCGTCCTTGCATGACCATGGTTGTTTATAGGACGTTAGAATAATCAAATAATTACTATAAACATTAAAAATGGTGTCTTCGGCGGCATGCTTCAGTGATATAGCACTATAAAAAAGGCAATAGTTCCACTATACAAGGAGACACAACATGAATATACGCAATATACACGCAGTCTCCAACAACACACACACCACATACATGGGAGGACCGACCATACATAACCATAACTGTTAATATGACGTTAATTAATAAAACAACCAAACTAACAAACCTTATGTTATGAACAATTTTCCTCCTGAATATAATCATCTGTGATAGATTTGACATTCATGCATGCTAATGATGGTAATGATGATCATCATCTGAATGACTAGCGACGAAATATAATTGGCGAGGGACAAAATGTACTGCAGTAAAAAAGACGTCTTTCAAATTACTCGAAAGAGTACCAAAAACGAAAACCTCCCGTTGCATTCTTTCAACTCAACTCGCATGCTAACATCATGTCCAATTTTGGTTACGACTTTGCTATGTTGCCAAGTGCCTGTCCTTTTTAGGTCATCTGACCCGACTTCTTCTCAATATCCCAAAGGTTCTGGGTACTAATATTTGGCCTGTTGCATGCTGGGATGAATGACTTCTAAGTCTTTTCCAACGTATGGTTGAAAATGATTAAAATCTTTAAATATCTTTTTGTGAATAACTCAAGAGTCAAAGATACCTAATATTGGGCCTGTGGCATGCACTGCCCACCGAGTTTGTTCAAACGAACAACCTCGACCTCATTCAAGGCAACAGGGGTCAAAGTGATTCAATGTCTTAAAACAACTTCTTGTGAATAACACAGAGTCCTAGAGACCCTATATGTGGCATGCTGGTATGAAGGGCTACCAATATTGTTCAAATGAATGATCTTGACATCCATTCCAGGTCACAGGGGCTAAATATGCTACGTTTTTAAAACACATTGTTGACAGTAAGTAAAAGGCCTAGGGATTTTGGGGCTATAACATGTTCGGATAAAGTGCTACCAGTATTGTTCAAAAGAATGACCTTTACCTACATTCAAAGATCACAGAAATCAAATATACTAACATCTTTAAGTGACTTACTGTTTATTTCAGTTCTTCTATGTATAATATGATGCATTGTCTAATTAATAGCCAGATGACCATGAAAGCCAATTGTGCCTCTTGTTTATAATTTTGTGACAATGGTAATTGTTGAGGCTCAAAATGTAAATACAAATTTGTCATTACTTGTATCACATTTTCTCTTAATTTCTCATTGTTTTTTCTTGCTTGGTGTCGTCGGCGGCATGCTTCAGTTACCAGGGAGTCGAACGTGTCTTGTTATGCGATGGTGTAATTTGGTTTGCGAAGCTAATATGGCGTCGAAAGCTCCGCTTTGAGTGTCAACAGTGACTGGGAAATCACTCATGTCGCTTCTATGCTTCATGCAACACTCTTATAGATGTTGCGTTTCGGTGACAAAATGATTGCAGATTGCAGAAATGCAACATATAATTAATGTCCTCATCTAAACAAAAATCTATTGAAGAAAAACCACGCGATTTTCACGCTAAAAACAGCACCTGGGCATGGCACAGGACTTTTTTTGACTGAATGTGAATTTGTAGGTCGTTAGAACAGCCGTATGATAAAGAGAATTCTGTAAAATAACCTATCAAACAATGTTTGCCCTGAGAAACAGGTATATTATATCAAACATGTATAATAAACAAACTTTGTAACTCAAGAATTCAGCGTATGGAACTCTATAGTAATGCATCACACGCAAACGTCGTTTATGATTTAATAAAACAGAAATCATCAAAATATATTCAGTAAGGTGAATGATCGAATTACCAGAATATTAAACTAACCAATTATGCAAAACCATAAAAACACAACATCGATTTTATGGATGATTACATTTGTTTGTTTGTTTGATTGATTAAATTAATGGCTTATTAATGTTAGAGTCATGGTCATGTATGGGGTGTGTAGCGTGTATGAAGTGCGGGGGGATTCCAAAAATGGAACATACTAAGTATCTGCTACAGCTAGGTTCATTGTTTGTTGGACCAAAACTAGTTTATCTTACCCATCTGTTATAATAACAGCATTAGTTCTTGTGAAATAACATGTAAGTAAAATAATAAAATAATAGAAAATACGACTTGAGTAGTCAAACACTAAAATTCATCATACCAAAACTGGGTTTCCACGACTACGCATACCAATGATTGCGTACACCGAAATAAAACGCTCGGTACTGTGAATTCAGTCATTTCTCACAGTGGAAACAGGGCAAACATTGTTTGATAGGGTATTTTACAGGATTCTGTCTATCATACGGCTGTTCTAACGAACTACAAGATGGGTTTTAAAATTCTTACACTTCAGGAAAACACATATTTATATGCATTTCTCAAATAAAAGCATTAATATTTGTCATTCAATGTCGTGTTATATTATCTATACTGCTACCAATATTTCGCTGGTAACAAATTCACGAAGGACTATGAGTGATTTCGACCCCCAATCTATCAAATTTCTAAACTGTTATTATTTATTCATTAATTTGTTTATTTTAAATATTTAATACATTCCTAATTAAACTATAATGACTATTTTCTCAATTTGCAGCTGTTGTTGTCGCATGATTATAAAAAATGTGATTTTTTTTTGACAATTTTGGCCATTTTTAGCCCACCAGCCCACAATCATCAAATGGTCGGCTATTCAAGTCACCTTCCGTTCGTGGTCCGTCGTCCGTCCGTCAAAAATTCTTTTAACGCTATTTCTCAGAAAGTGCCGAAGGAATCTTTCTTAAAAGTCTTATGTAGGTTCACGTCGGACCCTAGTTATGCTATTGCATTTTGGGATCAATCGGTCAACAAAATGTCCGCCATGCAGCCATCTTGTATTTTGATATTCAAAGTTGGTTATCGCTATTTTTCAAAAAGTACAAAAGGGATCATTCTCATATTTCATATGAAGGTTCCACTAGGGCCCTAGTTATGTATAATGCATTTTGGGAACAATCGGTCAACAAGATGGCCACCAGGTCATCTTGGATTTTGATTGTTAAAGTTTGTTATCGCTATTTTTCAGAAAGTGCTGAAAGGATTTTTCTCAAATTTCAAATGTAGGTTTCGCTAGGGCTCTTTTATGAATTTTACATTTTGAGACCAATCGATGAACAAGATGGCCGCCAGGCAGCCATCTTGGATTTTGATAGATTTGTTATCGCTATTACTCAAAAAGTACTGAAGGAATCATTCTATTCTCAGAAAGTCATGAAGTGATCTGTCTCATATTTCATGTGCAGGTTTTCCTATGTGTCAAATTGTGCATATTGCATTTTGGGACCGATCGGTCAACAAAATGGCTGACAGGTAGCCATCTTGGATTTTGATTATTTAAGTTTGTTAGTGTTATATATCTAGGAAAGTACTGAAAGGTTCTTCCTCCAATTTCATATGTAGTAATATGTAGTAAAAGTTTGAAAAGAAGAGAAAAGATGCTCTTTCCATTGTCATGTGTAGATCATTCTTTGGTGGGCACAAGATTCCTCTGGGATCTCTTGTTTGAAGTTTTGGCTATGAAACTATAAAGCGCATCCTTGAAAAAACTTAATATTTAGCTATTTACTTAGGATTTCCAATATATCTTTAAGAGAAATAGAAAGTTTGTTAAATGATGCGCTCTGTGGTTTCTAAAACAAACAAGAGGCCCATGGACCTTAACGGTCACCTGAGTTCGGATACAGAATGAAACAAAGACATATAAACACTATAAATTAGCCCATCTGGCCCTTTAAGTCAGTCAGTGTTTTTATAAATGGGACCCTTTAATTCATGAAAATTATTTGGTTCCATCAAATCTGTGAATTCAGAAGAAAGATTTTTTTTTTTAATTTAGCCATTTTGACCCCTTTTAGCTTCGCCCCTCTGGCCCCTGGGGATCATTTAGGACCAATATTGATAGGATATTAAAATGCTATCTCAGGCTAATAATTTCTAACCCAGTTTGACTTATTTCCTATGAAACTAAGCAAATAATGTTCATAATTGTGTTTTCATATATAAACTATAGTAAACTTGACCCCCTATTCAGGGGAAAACATGAGATCCCAGGGCCATGAAATTCACATTTCTTGTGAAGAGTCTTAAAACCTTTCAATCTATGAAGAGTATCTTGTTACTTCAAATCTGTGAATTCAAAAGAAGATTTTTGAAGTTTTAGCTAAATTGACTTCTTATGGCCCCGTCCCATATATTCACAATTTTTGTAAAGGACCTTAGGACCTTTCCATCTAAGAAGAGTATTTGATTCTATCAGTTTCAGAATATCAGAAGATTTTTGAAGTTCTAGCCTATTTGACCCTTTTGGCCAAGTCCCTAATGCCCCTGGGGGTCAGTCATGGAAAAGCTGTTAAAGATGCTCCACCGCTGACAATTGGTAATTTTTCTTCATATTTTTATAATATACATTTCATATTTTTCTTCAGTTACAAAATTTACTTACTTTACACCATTACCACCATTGAAAAGTTTGAGCTTCTAATTTTACTTCAAGTTGAAACTATAAAAAAAATAATTAATTGCATCCCGAAAAAAATACGTGGCACTATATCCTATATGGAATGAAGTACTGATTGCGCATGCACCAAAAGCAAAATGAATTATCTTATATTATTTTTTATGTTAGTTAGACATATATAAAAGATTAAACACCAATTATTGTTCTAATGATGAATGCCATTTTACTCTGTCGGCGGTCGAGCATCTTTAATAGGATTCAATGGCCCTTTCATCGGGATAATTCAGACAACATTTGACTAATTTCCTATTACAAATGACCAAATGATGCTCAAAAATGTGTTTTCCCTATATAAACTATAGTACACTTAACCCCCTCCCAAGGGGAAAAACCGAGACCCCAGCGTCATATAATTCACAATTTTCGTAGAGGGCCTCGAGATCTTTCTATCCATGAAGCGTATTCGATTCTTCCGCATTCGTGAGTGGAGAAGAAAATTTTAGGTCATCTGACCCAACAATTTTATTAAAATACAGATCCTCATTATCACTACGTTTGATATGAACGAGTGGTTATAAGGATCTGTATTTCAATCAGATTGCTGACCCAAAGGGTCAGGATGACCTATAGTCATCATGCACCGTTCGTCGTCCGCCGTGCGTAACCTTCATTCAAACACATTCTTCTCAAACCAAGACCTATGGTACTAATATTTGGCATGTGGTATGCTGGGATAAAGAGCTACCAAAGTTTGAAAAAATGAATAACCTTTATCTTCTTTCAAGGTCACAGGGGTCAAATAGGCTGAAATATTTGAAGAAATTCTCTTCAATAACCTTAAGTCATAAAGTACTCATATTGGGCCTAAAGCATGTAGGGACGATTGGCTACTAAAGTTGTAAAAATGAATGACCTTGACCTACTCTCAAGGTCACAGGGGTCAAATATGCTAAAACTTTGAATGACTACTTCTCAATAACTAAAACCCAGCGTATTTATATTTGGCCCGTAGCATGCTGGAATGAAGAGCTACCGAAGTTGTGAAAGTGAATGACCTTGACCTACTTTCAAGGTCACATGGGTCAAAAAAGCGAAAAACCTTTGATTTTTTTCTTTATGACCGTAAGGCTAAGAGTACTCATATATACCTGTAGCAGGCAGGGACGAAGGGCTATCAAAGTTGTGATAATGAACGACTTTGAGTGACTCTACTCTCAAGGTCACAGGGGTCAAATAGGCTAAAATATTTGAATGACTTCTTCTCAATAACTGTAAGGCCCAGAGTACTTATATTTGGCCTGTATCATGCTTGGATAAAGAGCTACCCCAAAGGTGTGAAAATGAATGACCTTGACCTACTCTCAAGGTCACAGGGATCAAATAGGCTAAAATCTTTGAACGACTTCGTCTCAATAACTGTAAGGCCCAGAGTACTTATATTTTGCCTGTAGCATGCTTGGATGAAGGGCTACCAAAGATGTGAAAATGAATGACCTTGATCTTCTTTCAAGGCCACATGGGGTCAAATAGGCTGAAATCTTTGACCGACTTTTTCTCAATAACCATAAGGCACGGACTACTCATAGTTAACCTATAGCATGATAGGATGAAGAACTACCAAAGTTGCGAAAATGAATGACCTCGACTATGTACTTTCAAGGTCACTACTCATAGTTAACCTATAGCATGATAGGATGAAGAGCTACCAAAGTTGCGAAAATGAATGACCTCGACTATGTACTTTCAAGGTTACAAGGATCGAATAGGCTAAAACCCTTGAACCAATTCTTCTTACCAACCTAAAGGCCCAATGTACTGATATTTTGTCTGTAGCATGCTGGGATGAATGGCTTCTAAAGTTATGAAAATGAATGACCTTGACATACTTCCAATGTCACAGGGGTCAAATTAGCTAATATCTTTTAGGGAAGTGAGCTAGGAGAGTCCCACATGCACCCCCCCCCCCCCGATCACAAATCAAAATGTTAAAATTGCATAAGTTGGGATGAACTTCCGGTTATGACGTCATCAATATAGCCGCCATCTCGAATTTCACTAAAAAATGAAAATAGTCATAACATTGACATTTTTTAACCGAAGTAGATAAATGAGATATCACAATGACCACATTTGAACAACAAATACATATCAGGACCAAATAATCCAATATATGTAGTAATTTCTACATAGGAAATGAAAAAATCGGATTTTAAGCTCAAAAATGTTGATTTTTAAGCAAATTTTTCATATTTGGCTTGACGCAGAAAAAAAATGTGTTTCCCAACAGCAAACTATTACTTCTGATCAGTTTTTTACCACTTATCAATCAGATTAAACATCAATAACAACATAAACAAATGTTAACATTGTATAAGTTATGAGGTCATCATAATGGCTGCCATCTCGAATTTCACTAAAAAGTTAAGTATAGTCATTACATTGACATTTTTCAACTGAAGTAGACAAATGAGGTATCAAAATGACCACAATAGAACAACAAATACATATCATGACCAAATAATCCAATATATGTAGTGAACTGTACACAGGAAATGAAAAAATAAGATTTTAAGCTCAAAAATAGTAAAATTTCAGCAATTTTTTCATATTTGGCTTGACGCAGCAGAAAAATGTTTCCCAACAACAAATTATTATTTGTAATCAGTTGTTTGATCTCTTGTCATAGAGAAACTAATAACAAAATATATAGAAATGCAAAAGAGAACTATTGTTATACCATTATTAAGTTTACTAAACATCATCGGATGCGTATACAGGCCTAGGGCATATATGATTGTTATTTTTTCCAAACCGCCGACTTTACAGTTTCCTGGTGTTTTAGAATTTTCTCAATATAACATTGGCTATTGACGATTTAGATCTTAACAACGTTGGCTGAATATCTAAGTGGGACTTCAAAATAACCCATGTTCGAAATTGTGTAGACTAGTAGCGTCTCAAACTGAATTATTGCAGCCAAACGCCAACTAATAGCTATATGGTATCAAATTAAAACTGAGGTAAGCATGTCATTCCAAAAAAACCCATGACACTTTCCGAAACGTTTTGTGTCTTTTAGAATGAGCACATCATTGTTATTTCTTGTGTATAACGTAAGGAAATGTCAGCTGGTTACTACAGTGTCACATATTTCTTTTACTATTTCTTTGTCTTCCATGGCTGATGAGCTGATGTGACATTACATTACCGGGTGACTATCGTAGTTCTAACTTGTCAACCGTCCATAACCAGAGACCATAAGAACCATAACATAAGAAACATCGGCTTCAGGGATGTGGAAGTTCTTCCTGTTTCCAGCCTTATGATTCACATATCGTATATGATGGCCCTGCAGGTAGGGCGTTAGAATTGTACCTGCTGCCCCTATTGCATGATCGTAAAAGGCAACTAAATTTAGTATCTTATCTTTTCTATTCTTCCTAACTGACTTTATCTTTCCTAATGCCTTCCTTGGCACTGCCTTACTTTTTGGTAGTTTTTGCTCCTGCTTAGCGCTCAGCATACAGGGGGTGGGACGACTGGTTCTCCCGTTGTCAGTATAATGTGACCGGGTGGGGTGTGTTGCTTGGTGCCTTCGGCGGCATGCTTCAGTGATAAAGCACTATAAAAAGGGCAACAGTTCCACTATATAAGAAGACACTACATACCACAGTCTCCCAAAACACGCACTTCGCACAACATACACACAACACACAGCACACATGGGAGGCCGTCCTTACATGACTATAGCTGTTAATAGGACGTTAATTAATAAAAAAAAACTAAACACACAAAATCGATCAGAATCAAGACAACCCAAATTAAACTCACGATTGACCCTGAGCCATCGCCTTCTTTGAAATAAAGGAACCAGGAGTTCGGTATGACAAGCCGATTGATACAGTCGATGCAGGGCCAATATTACCTCTCGTCTAACCGAAATCTGAAGCCAAAGAAGTGTGTAGCAGTAAAAAAAATAAGAAAAAGAGCAAAACCTATTCAACCACCGGGACATCTTCATCCGGATATATAGGCCCTGCAGGTAGGGCGTTAGAATTGTACCTGCTGCCCCTATTGCATGATCGTAAAAGGCGACTAAATTTAGGATCTTATCTTTTCTCTTCTTCCTAACTGACTTTATCTTTCCTAATGCCTCCCTTGGCACCGCCTCACGTTTGGCCTTGAGTTGAGCGTTCGCCCCTGTGAGGAAGGCTCTGGGTTCTGTCCCCTGGCCGAGACACACCAAAGTCTCTAAAAGTGGTAGTTTCTGCTCCTGCTTAGCGCTCAGCATACAGGGAGTGGGACGACTGGTTCGCCCGTTGTCAGTATAATGTGACCGGGTGGGGTGTGTTGCTTGGTGTCCGCAGTCTCCCACAACACGCACCTCGCACAACAATACACGCAACACACCACATACGCGGGAGACCGTCCTTACATGACCATAGCTGTTAATAGGACGTTAATTAATCAAACAAACAATCATCCGGATACGAGATGCAACCCACGGTAAACAGGTTGGCTGTTAGAGCAATTAGAGCTACTGTGAAGAACCCAGAGCCTACCTCACAGAAGCGAACGCTCAACAGAAGGCCGAAAGTGAAGCAGTGTCAAGGGAGGCGTTAGGAAGAACAAAGTTTGTTAGGAAGATTAAAAAATCGCCTTTTACGATCATGCAATAGGGATGGCAGCTACAATTTGTTTAGTTATTGACTACAATAGCGAAACTACTTTTATCACATTACTGGCCCGTCCAGTCATGTCATAACGGCCATGCCATAAATATCGTAGGAAACATGTGTAATAACTATTAAAGATGTATTCTCTAAATATCAATATTTTAGAAGTATACATGAGTAGCCATTATCATCTTCGTTGAAGAACATTTAGAATTACTTCTACTATATATGAATTATGAATTATTATGTACAGAACTTCATTTACTGTATGAAAGAGTGAATAAGTCAATGAGAAATGAGAGGAAGGGAAAAAAATTGTATGTACTGTTTCGTCCGTTGTCAGTATAATGTGACGCATCACGAATATACCGCAATCCTTCAAAGCACGTCACACACGCTACACACCAAGTACATGGGAGACCTTTCTTACATGACTGGCTATCAATATGACGTTAATTTAATAAAAACAAAGAACACGTCTTACCCAAGAATAGCAATACGCTACAGCTAAAGGTAAAATGACGTAATATGGAGATGCCCAATGTTATAGCCCATCTCATTCGTCGTATAAATCGGTAAATGAAAGATAATTTAAATACATACTAATTAGAACTTGATATGTATTCGGAAAAATTATTTCTGATATTTTTGTTTTTAGATTTAGGTGGGAAAGGACAAGTATGCGCCAAACGTCTTTAATAAGAGATCCAAGTGGGATCTTGGCGCCGACCAAAGATTGATCTTTATCTGGCAATTGACAGATGAATCTTTTCTTTCCTTTTCAAACTTCAATTACTATTGGCCGATGATCGGCAACGCTCTATTTTGATTGGTTAACGATCGGTAGGGACCGTGAATTCTCCATTTCTATTTGAAGCCGGGTTATAACCTGTCCGAACGGTCTAGACCAATCAGAAAACTTTTAGCATTCTATCTATATTGTATTCATGTCAATTAGATATACGTTGAGTGTAACGCATTTGATCGTTTATTTTAATTTGGTATATTCGTGTTGTGTCTTCTGTAGAATGGAACTGTTGCCCTTTTATAGTGCTATATCACTGTAGTATGTCGCCGAATACAATAAGCAACACATCACATCCGGTCACATTAAGCGCACTTGATCGTTTGTTTGTTTGTTTGTTTGATTGATTAACGTCCTATTAACAGCTATGGTCATGTAAGGACGGCCTATCATGTATGCTGTTTTGCATGTATGTGAGTGTGTGAGGTGCGTGTTTTGTGTCTTCTTGTATAATAGAACTGTTGCCCTTTTTATAGTGCTATATCACTGAAGCATGCTGCCGAAGACACCAAGCAACACACCGCACTTGATCGTCTACTCGCGATGTAAAATAACCAAATTTAATACAAACTCTGCCCCCCTTCCCCAAGGACCTTTCTGGTCAAATTTGGTTACATTCCATGCTTATCTCTAGGACTAGTAGCCATTTAAAGGATTTACATCTATTTCCCCTATTTGGCCCTGCCCTTCCTGCCCCCGGGGGTCAGGGCCAACATTTATACAAACTCTGTTCCCATTCCCCAAAGGATATTTCTGGCCAAATTTGGTTACATTCCATGCATATCTCTAGGACTAGTAGCGATTTAAAGGATTTACCTCTATTTCCCCTATTTGGCCCTGCCCTTCCTGCCCCCGTGGGTCAGGGCCAACATTTATACAAACTCTGTCTCCATTCCCCAAAGGATGTTTCTGGCCAAATTTGGTTACATTCCATGCAGAACTCTATCATAAGTAGCGATGTAAAGGATTTACCTCTATTTCCCCTTTGGGGCCTCGCCCCTCCTGCCCCCAGGGGGTCAAAGCCAAAATGTATAAAAAATATGTTTCCCTTCCCCACAGGATGTTTCTGGCCAAATTTCGTTACATTCCATGCAGAAGTCTATGATTAGTAGTGATTTAAAGGATTAACCCTCGTCGCTCCTGCCCCAGGGGGTCAAAGCCAAAATTTATACAAACTCTGTTCCCCTTCCCCAAAGGATGTTTAATTTCTGGCCAAATTTGGTTACCAGCCATGCATAACTCTATGATGAGTAGCAATTTAAATGATTTACCACTATTGGGCCTTGCCCCTCCTACCCTGGAAGGTCAAAGCCAAAAATTACACAAACTCTGTTCCCCTTCCCCCAAGGACGTTTCTGGCCAAATGTGGTTACATTCCATGCAGAACTCTATGACAAGAAGCGATTTAAAGAATTTAACTCTATTTCCCCTATTGGGCCCCGCCCCTCATGCCCCCGGGGGGTCAGAGTCAAAATTTAGACAAACTCTGTTGCCCTTTCCCCAAAGACGTTTCTGGCCAAATTTGGTTATTTTCCAAGTAGAACTCTATGACTAGTAGCGATTTAAAGGAAATGTTGACGGACGGACAGACGACGGACGCTGCAACATGATATAAGCTCATGGCTCTTCTGGCCAGGTGGGCTATGCAAACAACACATTATACTCTTAAACGAAATTCACACAAACAATCAGCACAAGAACAGACATTAGTTAAGACATTCCTACAGTAAGAATTCCAGTTTAACCAATATAGTGCTAAGCTATCCATACATACATAAGTAATCAGAATTATTTCTGGTGCATAAAAAGGTCCTTTTTACAACCTATTGAATAGAAATGCTACAATATCTACCGTGGAATTTAAATTTAGAGATGATAAAGACCTATTATAGCTACCAAATATAGCGCCATATTGAAAGCTGCATGATAGTCTCATGGCGCAGTGACTGGTTTGACAGTCAAGCGTTGCGTCAGTGTGGGATGGGTGTATACATTAATTGACAATTGCGTAGGCGAGGCTTATGTTAGGCTATCGGTAGTGTGGTAATGTTATCCCTTGTAATCAAGTCATAACAAATCCGGGGCTACAGACGGAGACGTTTGACCTACTTCATCGCATGATAATACGCACGTTTATAATGTCACTGTATGCATTTATGCGATACATTTTAAACTAAGTCATTTAAAAAAACGATGTCTGAAATGAATACGTATTCCTGATATACCGGTATTCAAATATTTTCTCTTTGACTGTCGACCACGCGAAACATATGATCTAGACTACATGCAAAACCGATCCGTAGAATGTGAAAAAGAGAAGTCGGAAAAGATCAAGCTTCAAAATGTATACCTACAGAGTAATGTTCACTATTTTCACACCTGTGTATACATATTAGTAGTAAATCAACGTGTTTTAAAATAACTATAAACATGCGGGACTAAATTTAGAAAAGAACTGCACTTCTGACTTTTCCGCTACTGTGAGGTCCCTCTATTATGATGTGAATCTTTATGATAAGACTGACAATGGATTACACCATGACGAAAATTATTCCGATACAACCACGGCCTATGAAGACATACATACCAATAGATGTATCTTACATTTGGACAGTCGAAGTTTGTTAACGCTGTTTCTGATACTGTATTAAAAGGAGTTGTCTCAAATTTCAAATGTAGGTTTTGCTAGGGCCCCTTATTATACTTAATTCAATTTGGAACCATATTAAATTTTGATAGATGCAATTTTCCTTAAACATGCTGAAAGATCAGAAACACACAATAGGAAAATCTAGGCGAAATAACTTCTATAATATTACCAAATGGTTCACTACACTTTCCAACATACCTTTCTTTCATATTACCTCATTTCATACATTTTAGGCCACCTGAGATGACGTCTCCTTCTAATCGCCTTTTGTCCATCGTCATTTTTTTTTTTTTTTTTTTTTTTTTTGCAAAAACCTTTTAAGGCACCCCCCCCCCCCCCCCCCCCAGAGGGGCTCTGTGTGTGTGTGTGTGCGTGTGTGTGTGTGTGGTGGAGGGTGGGGGAGTGGGGGAAAAAAGAGGGCCTTTTGTGTGGGTAAAAAATTACTCAAATTTAAAAAATCTTCATGGCCCTGGGGTTTCAGATTTTCCTCAGGGGGGTCAAATAAATAATAGTTTATAGAGGCTAGAGTGGCCGGGCCAAAAAGAGCCTAAATGGCTAAAATCTAAAAAATCTTCACAATCTCAGATGGGGTAAAATCCAATACCCTTCATAGATTGAAAGGTCTCAAGGCCCTCTACAGCAATTGTGAATTTCATAGCCCTGGGATTTCAGATTTTCCCCTTGAGAGGGGGTCAAATTTACTATAGTTTAGATAGAAAAACACATTTATGATTTATGAGCATTATTTGCTAAATTTTCATAGGAAATCATTCAAACTTTGTTAGAATTATTAGCCTGAAATATCAATTTAACATCATATCCATGTAGGTCCTAGCTGACCCCAGTAGCCAGAGGGGCGGGGCCAAAAAGAGTTGAAAAATGTTTTAATCAAATACACTTCATAAATTGAAAGGTCTCAATGCCCTCTACAAACATTGTGATTTTCATAGCCCAGGGATCTCAGATTTTCCCCTAGGGATGGGTCAAATACATTTATGAGCATTATTTGCTAAGTTTTCATTGGAGATGAGTCATACTTGGTTAGAATGATTAGCCTGAGATAGCATTTTAACTTTATATCTATCTAGGTCCTGGCTGACCCCCAGAGGCCAGAGGGGCGGGGCAAAAAGGAGTCAAAATAGTTAACATTTCAAAATCATCTCAACTTGCAGAATTTCAAGGCCCTGGGGTCTCGGTTTTTCCCCTAGGGAGGGGTCAAATTAACTATTGTTTATATAAGGATAATGCATTTATGAGTATTAATTACTCAATTTTCATAAGAAATGAGTTGAACTTCCTTAGAATTACTGGCCTGAGATAGTATTTTAACATTACATCCACATCACAAAGCTCCCTGGCTGATTCCCAGGGGCCAAAAGGGGTCAAAATGGCTTAAATTTAAAAAAAATCTTCTGAATCAAAAGATATGATGAAACCAAAATTAATACTCTTCCTATATTAAAAGGTCTCAAGGCCCTCTACAATATTTTTGTCAAATATAATTTAGTTCATATAGGGAAAAGACATTTATGAGTATTATTTGCTCAGTTTTCATAGGAAATGTATTAGATCTAATGGAATTAAATACTCTAAATGATTACAAGGTCAAATTGATATAATCATTGACCGAGAGCCTGATGTGCGTTTATATAGTGTTGTATGTCCTTGTTTCGTTCTTTGTTTGAACTCGTTGACCGTTAAGGCCAATGGGCCCCTTTTACCTTCTTGTAGTCGAGCCTGGAATGAGCTTCCAGTAGATATAAGAGCAAATTCCTCAATCAAGGCACTCGAAACCCATATATTCAGACTGAACACAGTGGAACATTCATAATTATTCATTTTATATTTTCAATAATAGATCACACCAAATACTTGTCGAAGCAGCCGAACGTCGAGAATTTACTTTTCTAGTTATAATCTAGCATTTTTACAGCAAAATCTTTTCAACTCACTTCGTTGTGCCTTTGGATTTATGATAGAATGTACTTTCCATTTTTTTTATTTAAAGATGCTCAATCGCCGACCGAGCATACATGATACTAATCATTTGAACAATAATTTGTGTTCATATATATGTCAATTTAACACAAAAAACAATATACAATAACTTATCTTGCTTTTAGAGCTTGCGCAATCAATACTTCTTTCTATATAGCACATAATGTTTTTGGGACGCAATTAAATAGTTTTAAAGATATTTTTATCTTGAAGTAAAATTAGAAGCTCAAACTTTTAATGGTGTTAATGGTGTAGAGTAAGTAACTGTTGTAACTAAAGAAAATACTAATTCGTCTGATCTTATTTATAGAGGAAAAATACCATTTGTTAGAGGCGGAGCATCTTTAAATGTATGTACTATACTGACAATAGACAACAATATCTCTCGTGGTTATCCAGAAAATACAACATTGTTGAACATTTAGATGTCCTTTGAATGGTGATCCTTGAATTATCGTTTTGGTACTGTAACAGTAGTTCATCTCTTACAATTCAATGATTCATACCTTGGTTAGTTTGTGTTTGATCACTGATGTATCAATCAATGTTTTATGTCAAATTACTTACTTCATGATTAAAGATGCTCCACCGCTGACAAATGGTATTTTTTCACTTTCAAAAACAGGA
The DNA here is from genome assembly GCF_041381155.1 of Argopecten irradians. Lineage (NCBI taxonomy): Eukaryota > Metazoa > Mollusca > Bivalvia > Pectinida > Pectinidae > Argopecten > Argopecten irradians. The sequence continues at coordinate 31,866,441 of NC_091144.1, forward strand.
GCAGACGATTTAGTATTTTTCTTCAGTTACAAAAGTTACATACTTAACACCATTACCACCATTGAAAAGTTTGAGCTTCTAATTTTACTTCAAGTTAAAGATATAAACACTAATTAATTGCATCCCGAAAAAATTCCGTGGCATTATATCCTATATGGAATGAAGTACTGATTGCGCATGCACCAAAGTCAAAATAAATTATTTTATATTATTTTTTGTGTTAATTAGAAATGTATATACAAGATAAAACATCAATTATTGTTCAAATGATTAATATCATTTATGCTCTGTCGGCGGTGGAGCATCTTTAAGACACGTCTGCAGTAGACATATGGACCAAATTGAAAAAAAGTAACTGTAAAGATATTTGTCTATTTATAGTATGGTTCTGTATTTTTTGATTTGTATCACGAATAGATATTTATAGAGATATCATACCTTGTTTGTTTGATTATTTTAACGTCCTATTTACAGCCAGGGTCATGTAAGGACGGCCTCCCATGCATGCAGTGTGTAACGTGTGTGAAGTTCAAGTTGCGTGTTTTGGGAGACTGTGGTATATTCGTGTTGTGCCTTCTTGTATAGTGGAACAGTTGCCTTTTTTATAGTGCTATATCACTGAAACATGCCACCGAAGACATCTAGCAACATACCTCAGCCGGTCACATTATACTGACAACGGGCGAACCATATCATAGCTAAATATAGAGAAAGAAATATCCATTTATGTAGTTTTATTGTTCCCCTATTATTGTTTATAAACGCCGTACTTTTGTTTAAGAAGAGCTATGGTTTTATTTCTAATCACAATTTTAAATTTATTTGTATGTGTATGTATATAATAATTCACTTGAATAAGAGATTACTTACACTTAACCTACGTTGACAACTGAAAACAGATTCATTCGGTACGTTTTGAACGGTATCGATAACAAACTGTAACTATCTAAATCCAAAATATTACTACGTTTTGACTATCTATTTTCTTATCGGTCCTAATATATATATATAATATGCATTACAACACTAGAGGAATTTAAATTTGAATTTTCCCCTGAAATAGCGGTAGTAAGACTTGTTTACTTAAGAATTGATGTTACTATTGTTTAACTTTATAGAAATTTTGTTTGCAAACTCAGTGAATCCGCAATGCTGATAATTAATTTTTCAGACTACTTAATAACATTAAATATGCTTAAAAGTACGATTCTATTAAAGCCCCACTATGTTCTGGGGTGAAAAAATATCTTCATAAAGTATCAAACTTTGCTGAATAGTAGAGGATATATCATTTTGGAAATATCCGCTAATAAAAATGCCCAGTATTTCCATGTTTTTCAAAAACGATAGAAAACCTCTCTTCGGAGCCAAAACAATCTCAATCTGATTAAAATAGAGATCCTTATTATCACTACGTTTGATATGAGGATCTGACAATATCCAATTAGGGGTCACGTCAGGATGACCTATGGAAATGGCCAATCAAATTGGTACTGCCAAAATCTTGACTGGGGACGAACTAGTTTGAAAAAGCTGTCCGAATTATTTTCGTGTACGCAGTCACCTCGCCCAAAGTGCACAACAATGGTCAATGTGTTGGCTTACTGGGACGGAATGGCGTTAACAATTGACGTAGAAATGTGTAGAATATGTATTTGATCTGGAGCACACGTGGTATTTGTCAGATCCTATATTGCACGCAGTGGTAATAAGGACCTGTATTTCAATCAGATTGAAACAATCTAGTACGCATGCGTAGGCACATAAAAAGTGGAATTTCCCTAACAAACTTCAACATCATGCATGGCTGAAGACTAGCCAAATACGTGTCAGCGAACACATGGACACATGGGTCCGATGGAACATGTTTAAGAGCGACACCAATTCTTCAAACAACGACAATTTAGTGTTCAAGTTGCTCGATCGCGATCGACTTCGCATTACTAACCCACGCATGGACCAACAAATACATGTTTTACATTTACATGTATGTATTTACATGTAGTTTCTATTCTATATAAAACTAGGCTAAAACTATTCAAAAAGTGTTTGTTCTGGAATGGAAAGCAAGCAATAAACAAAATTATGATTACAATGGTATTCATTAATCTTATGTATTTAATAATAAAGATTTATAGATGCCCATATATTTAGTCCACCTCTTTACGTACATTTATGTTCTAAGTATTTAGACGTGCTCTCCTAACTCTCAAATTATGAATAGATAAGTAGTATCATGATATTAATTTAGTTATATATAGTTTGGGATAAATAGTGTATTAAATTATTACACGAGAGGAAAGAAAATCAACCGGTCTTCACCAAAACGGCCACGTGTTTATATTTGTACGATAAAATACCCCATATGGTGCCCCATGTATGCATTTCACTATTTACATACGCCTTTTTTTTCTATTAAGACGTATTTTGTATAAAACTTTATATAAACTATATGTAACCTTTGACAAACTTTGGGTGAGCGGGTGGTGTAGTGGTTAAGCCACTCCCAGTTCACCTAGCCGGCCGGGGTTCGATCCCCGGCACGGACGTGAAAAGGTTAGGGGTCACCTGCCCGATCACGTGGGTTTTCCCCGGGCACTCCGGTTTCCTCCCACACTAAGATCCCTCGCGCGCTTACATCCGGGCCATCGAGAGTGATTTACATCAATCGTATAACTTGTTTCGTAATCGATGTAAAATACATAAGTTTTATAACCTTTGACAGGACACATTTATAATCGGTGAAATCTAATATGTATCATATACTAAAACAATTATAGAACATTGTATTACTCACCGTTTCCTCAAAACTGCCCTTCTCTCGGCCATGCTTGTTTTCTTTACTATCCGGGTATCGAACATATACGTATACACGAGGTATTTTTAACTATGCAAATCAACTCGTTCTATTTTAAGAATTCTTTACTAATTGATTATTGTGTAATAATCTTCATTTGAATGAAACCAAATAAAGAACCTTTCATAAAGGGATGTTAATGTATATTTTAGCAAAGTTTGGTGAATGCATAATGGGACTTTAATTTTTGAATGGACTTTTTTTTCTAAATCAATACGCAACGTCGACGTCTCTATTGTGACGTCATGAATACATCAGACGTTCGCGCAATTTTCGGTTTTTTCTTCATAGTATATGAAGAAAAAGAATCTGCACATCAGAGAGTTGGATTTAGAATGAAAACAAATAAAAGTTAATTATATACAGATGAACGAATGGACGGCGGATGAAAGGTCATTTGCATTGCTTGATGTCAGATAACGATAGGCTAAAATACCAATGAAACTCACAACACTAAATAAGAACAATGTGTTAAAGTATTAAAGCATATATTTGATTAATGAAATTTCACAAGTATAAAACTTACAGCAACCAAATGTAACATTTGAATATATTCAAACCTTCACGGTAGTTTACAAGTCAACTTTCATGTTTTCCTATCCGATGATGGCATGTGTTCGAAACTTAGATAAATTCCGATAAAGACTTAATCTGAACTGAAAACTAAATCTAGCGGTATAAGGGTAAGGTTATCAAAAGCATGAAGATCCTGATTAATTACCAATATCATTCTTTGAGAAAGTTCAACTGTACGTTTATAGTGCGGTGGATCATTTAGCAGTATAAATAACATTTGCCTGGTCTCCAAATACCTTTATCTTCTATCTGTAGAATCACTTCAAACAATGAGCTTTAAAATGCTTTCAGTTGGTAACATCAATGTCTATAAATATCACCACAATTCAAGTATGTCAACTTTCAACACATCTGTTTTTTATTTCCACTCCTGCAGATAATTTTCCCTGAACACACCTTGTGCTATACAGATACTGGTTCAGACACCCATGATACTGTTCTGGTCTCATTCATGCTGCCTTCACCTTGCATCATCGTCATACTGTATGTTTTAATGTTATCTTGGTCTTTGATTGTTAAAATCGACTTTCTGATTTGTGAGACGATTCCGCTTGGGTTTTTCATAACGGACATTGTCGTTATCCTTGTAGAGACAAAATCTGATCCTATCTCCATGGAAACTGTTCTGATAAATATCTTAATTCCATGAACACTCATATGAGATGAAGCTGTTGTGATAATAAACGTGATACTTCTAAGACGGACTGCTAATGAGAAAGTGTTGATAGTTGTTATAACCCTCCGTACGCTCATTATTTTAGGTTATATTGTGATGATTTTAGCGTCTATAAATCCGCCACCATATTTGTCAATGTCAACATAATGCAGTTCATACTCGATGTTCTCTGTATGTATTTTTAAAAAGCATGGTTGACTAAATGTTGACAAGTGTGTTCATGAGAATCAGAACGGTGCGCTCAACTTTCATACGGAGAGGGTGCATATGAACTAAATGTACTGAAGCCCAAGATATAAGGTACAGAAAACCCATTTTTTGTAAATACTGTGATGATAACGAAATGTCTCTTCTCGCCACGTGTTATTTCACCCGTATATGGTATAGCCATGGGTATCACGGGACCGGTATATGATAAACATAAAACCTAGTTAATTGTTAATCTTCAGTGACACGTATCGTAAAATATCCTGTAGAAGACGAAATAGTATCAAAAGCATTTAGTGGAAAAATTGTTACCGGTATCGTTCTAATTGTTGGCCGCTGACTTCTATTGTATCGCTCTAATGTTGGCCACTGATTTCTATTTCTGCGAAAAGTAAGGAAAGTGATGAACACTAATCAAATTTTTGTGTAGCTTAATTGCAGAAGAAGGTCAAGACCATTTGATAACAAAAGAATCCCTCAAGGATATATATTAACCTCATTTAAAAAAAGGATCTGGTACAATATGACGTCATGGTTTCGAGTGAGTTCTCTAGTCCTTAAAATAAATACATAATACCGAGGTCATGTTTTGGTTTTCGATCGTATTTGCATTTTATGCAAGTAAGGCGTTATAATTTTTGCTTGATTGTAAAAGGAGACTAAATCTAGTATCGTATCGTTTGTCTTTTCTTTTCTTCCTGACTTTACTTTCTTCTTTCTAACGTCTTCCTTGACACCGCCTCACTTTGACCACGTGAAGAATGCTCTGCTTTGTGTCCCCTGATTGGGGCCACACTTCCATCTCCGTGTTGCGGGTTCGATTCCCATATGTGGCAGTTGCCAGGTAATGACCGCTGGTCGGAAGTGTTGACATGTAAGGGCGTCACATAATGCAGAGAGACACCTCTCACATAGTATATGTCAGGAGTGCCACGCTTCATTGAGTGACCTCCAAACGTCCTCCAAATAAAGTCTGCCATGCCCCACAGAATTGTCTTCGAAAGCTGCATCCTGTTCATCCATGCCATCACGCCCACCATACATTGGAAATTAATATCTGTAACATAAAAAAAGAAGTTTTTTGTTTTTTTTTTAAATTATATTTACGTCCTATTAACAGCCAGGGTCATGTAAGGACGGCATCCCATGTTCGCAGTGTGTAGCGTGTGTTAAATGATAGCTGCGTGTTTTTGTAGACTGCGGTATGTTCGTGTTGTGTCTTTTTGTATAGTGAAACTATTACCCTTTTATATTGTTATATCACTGAAGCATGCCGCCGAAGACACCAAGCAACACACCCCACCCGGTCACATTATACTGACAACGGGAGAACCAGTCGTCCCACACCCTGAATATACCGCAGTCTCCCAAAACACGCACCTTGCACAACATACATGCAACACACCGCATACATTGGAGGCCGTCCTTACATGACCATAGCTGTTAGTAGGACGTTAATTAATCAAACAAACAAACAAAGCATTATAGTGAGTGTCCAAATTTCATCATTTTTTTGATAACCACTGATAATTGGTAATCATGACATTAAAGATGCTCCACTACTGACAGAGCCTAAACGATGCTCATCATTTTGACAATATTAGGTGTTTAATTGTATATATATAAATATCTCTAGTTAGCACAAAAATGATTTGAAATAATTTATTTTGCTTTTGGTGCAAGCGCAATCAGTACATCATTCCATATAGGACATTGTACCAAAGATTTTTTCGGAGTGCAAGTAATTATTTTATTTTTATTTTTATGCTGAAGTAAAATAAGGAGGTAAATCTTTTCAATGGTGGTATTTATGTAAAGTAAGTAAATTTTGCAACTGAAGAAAAATACTAAATCGTCTACTCCTGTTTTTGATAGAGAAAAAATACCAATTGTCAGCGGTGGAGCATCTTTAAATGAGCAGCACAGTATCAATCTTCATAACAATATTCAAACAATAAAATTCCATTCCGCATTGGTAGTCAGACCCTTTTTCCATTACGGTTCTTATAAGGGGCGACAAATTCCTGTGGGGGTATCGATGAGATTGACTTGATAGAAAATGTTGTTTAAATGTTGTGTATTTTGTCTGATTCTACACAGTGTTGAATTAATGGGTTATTTGATAATCAAAGGACAGTACATGGACATAAACTTACTTAATATAATATTATAAAGATCAACATTTAAATCGTTTTATTTAAGGCATTTGCCTATCACAATGCATATTGTTCTCTCTTTAACAGAAATGTAAAGATTCTGGCTGTTAATTAGACGTTATTCTTATAAACCAAACCAAAGCCTTTAATGGTGTCTCCAATTAAATGCTGTGACTATAGTATATCCACACGTTAATATTGCCATCGAACTATACTTAAAGCAACAATCAAACTTCACGTTTTAGATATTTATTAAGATAGACTGAGTGTTATAATTAGTTACAAATAGTTTATAAAATTTATAATAAACGCAACTTCTTTGGCGTACAAAGGGCTACTCGCTTAGCACTTAAAATCCTAAATCACACGATGAACAAACAAGATCCAATTAGGGGTCATATTCTGGAGACCTTTCGAATTGAACAATCAAATTGATGCGTCCAGAATCTTGTTTAAGGGACGAAACAGCTACGTAGTCATCTCGCCTAAAGATCACAACAAAGATAAAAAAAATGTATTTTGCATACTGGGACAGAATGTTATTGTAATTGATGTGCGCTATATGCAATGTATATTTTTACATAACATTCGAACTATATGTTTTTTCGCTTCGCACGACTACGATGTTCACAACATGTAAAAACCCTCGTTTAAAGAAATAATCATCCACAGTATTAAAGTCCATTTAACTTCTTTTCTTAGTATTTGATTCTAACTTTTAAGAATTTTCAATTCGTTTTCTAATTTGATAACGTTTATACGTTATTTATATCAGTATACGTAAAAGTCATCTGGTTTTAGCCAAAGTGTAAGAATATATTTAAAAAAAAAACTTATATTAATGTAATAAAACGTCCTTCAACATAGGCTGCTACAGTAACACTATATTTAAGGTTTTTTTTACCCTTTATAAATTAGAGATATTTTGTATGCCTATAAATCACTCCTAAGCCAACAATTAAATTGATAAATAGTGTGTACATGAATGCATCAAGGCACATAAGGTATTTCTGGTGACTTGTAGGTTGTTGGTTTTTTTGTAAATTTGGCAAATATGCACATAAATGTATATTTTAGCTTACTAAGTACACAGGGTTCGGTAGATAATTTTATCACCAAATAACCGTGCCATTATGTTTACTAGTGTATAAAGCATGTACAAGAAGCGCTTGTTTGACCTGATTCGACTGAACAAAAGAATACATATCAAATCCTTTTTGACCTTGTCAAATGGCGGTTATAGATTATATTACACAACATTAATGTACACACTTTTTATCACATAAAACATTAATGCTTGGTTTGCATTTTAACATTTTCTTATTGTGCAATTACTGATATGTGTTATACTGCTGAAATGTGATATTACATGTAGATTACGTGGGGGTTCAGACCTCACACATTATAAGTAGCACGGTAGCTGCTTTAATTAAATTGGTCTATGTTTCACAATTTTATGCAAATTAGGCAACCAATCTGACTAATACATTATAATATTTTGCATACATGAAGGGTTATTTCGTAATTACATCTCGTACACAAGAATAATATGAAAAGTAAACTGATGATGGGACAAGGACTTTCGAATATGTATGCCTGCCTTGTTTATCTAGCATCATCTCGGTCAACAGCTAAGGTCGAAAGTACATGTCTGACAAGGTTGATCTACCATGCAGAAATATAACTATTTCGAAGAGCACAGACAATGCTTTGCTTTGATAAAATATTTTCAGCGTCCGGCGTCCGTCCGTCAACATTTCTTTAAATCGCTACTTGTCCCAGAGTTCTGCATGGATTGAGACCAAATTTGGCCACAAACATCCTTAGGGGAAGGGGAACAGAACTTGTATAAAGTTTGGCTCTGACCACCGGGGGCAGGAGGGGTGGGGCCCAATAGGGGAAATAGAGGTAAATCCTATAAATCGCTATTTGTCCTAGAGTTCTGTATGGATTGTGACCAAATTTTGCCACAAACATCCATGGGGGAAGGGGAACAGAACTTGTATACAGTTTGGCTCTGACCACCGGGGGCAGGAGGGGTGGGGCCCAATAAGGGAATTAGAGGTAAATATTCAAATTCCTTCAGAAAAGAAACAATGAACCTGTATTTAGAACATTATTTGGCATTACAAACCAGGTGAGTGATACAGGCCCTCTGGGCCTCTTGTCTATTGTGAGGCTTGCTTTAGGAACAATCCAAGATGGCAGCCTGTCAGCCATCTTGTTGAACGATTGGTACCAAAATGAATTATGGACAACTAGGGTCCAAGGGGAAGCTACATATAGAATTTCTGCACTACTTTCTAAGAAATCTTCAACTACAGAAATTGAAGATGGCGGCCTGGTGGTTATATTGTTGACCAATCGGTCCAAGATGTATTATACACACAACTAAGCCCCAGGGAACCCTACATATGGAATTTGAAAAAGGTTCCTTCAGTGCTTTCTGAGAAATAAAGATGATATACTTTAACTGTCAAAATCCAAGATGGCTGCCTGGTGATCATTTTGTTGACCAATCGGTCTCAAAACTTAATATGCTTAAGAAGGGCCCTATAGAAATCTACATATGAAATTTGAGAATCATTACTTAAGTACTTACTGGGACGGACCACGGACGGAATAACGATTTGAATAGCTCACCATCTGATGATGGCGGGCTAACAATTCAATTTGTTCAGTGTAAATACATATTTTAAATATTCAGAAATACATACGATATTGATATTTGTGGAAAGACAACGTTGTGTATATATTTTGTTAAAGCATCACGTAGTTTTCATTTATTAAATCATTACATTTAATTCTGGTAAGGAACAACAGAATAACAAATGATGAAACTGCCAAGACATATTTAATTATTTTAATGACCTAATAACAGCCAGGGTCATGTAAGGACGGCATCCCATGTATGCAGAGTGTAGCGTGTGTGAAGTGCGAGGTAAGTGTTTTTTGGAGACTGCAGTATGCTCGTGTTGTGTCTTCTTGTATAGTGGAAATGTTGCCCTTTTTATAGTGCTTTATCACTGAAGCATGCCGCTGAAGACACCAAGCAACATACCCCACCCGTCTCACATTATACTGACAACAGGTGAACTTCAAGGCCAGTGGCGTGTGCATTCGAACTTTGCACGAAAACCTAGATGTAAGATTCCTAACACGTAATAACTGCATGCCTGTATGACCTATCTAATTAAGATGTAAATTAAACCAGTATGTTAGTCATCTTATGGAAACTTAAATGTCAGATAGCCTTCTTTATACATTATTTTGGCACATTTACATCAGATGTCGGTGTAACACAGATGATATATGGCGTTACGTAAACGCTGTACTGTTCTTAACCAACCTTTCCTGTGATTTGTTGTCGACACAAAATTTTTACGTAACCAACGATTTCTTCGGAGATGGCAAATTTTACTTGCAGGTTTCAAACAAGCTACGTTTTGTAAATAAATAAAAGACTTCCACCCCATGTCACCTTTTCTGGAAATATTTGACGTGTACCAAACCATAAGAATAAGAAGTTTTGGCTTGTACTGTTTTGATCATCGTATACCTCCCCGAGTAGTCAATACATTAATTTTGACTATAAAATTGTCTTTTGTAAATTATTGAGTTTGTTTAATTAAAAAGAAAGGTTTCCTTTTTGTGAGTAATCAAGAGAAAATCAGTTTAAAGATTATATGGTTTCTTCTCAATCTTTTTTCTTTCCTTTTTTAACATTTTGTAGAATTAAAATTGGATTTGTTCTATCACGAAACCATTTTACATATAGTCTTAATCTTCGATAATTTTTTGGATGTCGCATGTTAACCCATTGTTATCTTATTGTTTATTAAATATACAGGTATATTATGATAAATAGAAAGATATTAACACACGAAACGTCGTGAGTAATGTTATCATGATATAAAATGAAAAAAACAGAACTCGGCACATCTTTTAGCGCTTTCGCAGTGTAAAGACGGCTCTTCAAAATGTACTAATGATATTCATTTCCTATAAGCAATCACAACACAGAATGTAAAATATATAGCATTGACTGTTTATTCTATACATTATTTTTTGTAGTGTACTTTTTTCCTAAGTTTATAATTATGCGGAATATTTATTCATCTTTCCTACATTTATAGGCTTTTGTCTCGTGAAACATTGTAAAGTTATATTTAGACGTCTCCCACTTTTGCCTGACACGAAATACGGACACCTGCACCGACTTCGGGGGACGTTTCAAAATGTAACATAAATGCATCAAATATTAAATTAAACCAAAATTTTCCTAATTTACCTCTATCGGCCATAATTACTCTATAATCAGCTGAGGTTGTCAACTTTTCTTTGATGTTGATAAAACATTTAGTCCTCAAACATAATATAATATAATACATTAAAATATAATATTGAAATGTGTTATCTTGGTTAGAAGATGCTAATTCTATGATAAACTAATTTTCATAATTACAACACAAGTTTATATTTCTTAAATGACAATGCGTTACTTCAATAGAACTGTGCTTCATTGTGACGACTGTTAACACCAACTCGTACGCCATAAATACATATAAGGGTACTAAGTACAGTATGTACCTCTGAAACAGGCGCGTGGACAAACTAAGAGACAAGAGTACCCGCTCAGCTCAGTTATTATGGGTTCATATTATACAGATACTATTCGGCCTCGGGGAACATCACCTTTACGAAATGCCAATGCTATATATATATATGAACCGCTGCCTATATTACAGGTATTGCTAAATTTTGCAAAAAAAATGAAACTAAGACACCAGAAAAGGAAAATCATCACCCAAGTATCCTCGGTGAATTTTGTATTTTTGTTATGCTTCTTCACTTGGAGCATGCCGCCGAAGACAATAAGCAACACATCCCGACCGGTCACATTAAGCGTACTTGATCGTCTACTGGCGGTGTAAAAAGGAGGATTATTGATACATGAGAATGTTTCAGCATAAAAGTACAATGTACATCTACAATATAATGTGGACGGTTCAGTTTACATTTCGAAACGCCCCCCCCCCCCCCTTACTTTGAATGATATATGTCTGTGTATGATTCATTGTAGGCAGCCATTTAAAATATAATTGTATAAGTCCGTGCATGCTCTACACATGATTAATATCAGATGTTAAAACCATGTCAAAATAAATGGCTACTTTAAATATATTTTTACATATGTAACTTTACCTGCACAACGGATACATTTAGGGAGATATATAAACTTAGCCAGTATGACGTATCTCAACCATTTCTTTTGACGTTTCTTTTAAAAGGTTTCACTGATTAAAAATTACCATAAGATACTCAGTCTCGGACGAGTAAATTTACACCAGACGGCATCATATGACAATATGCAACATGCAGCTTTGTGAGTATGACGTTTATTATCAACGTTTCAACTACGAATGTCACTTTCAGCAATGTTTTAATATAGGTACTGCCTGTTATCCAATAAAACATGTTAAATTTAATTGGATATAAAGGTCAAAATACAAATTGATTTAAACACTTTAACTGGATAAAGCTTTTTTAATTTTTTTCTTTATGTTTTTATTTCTACAATATAAGTCATGTTATAAATCCAACTTTACCGAATGGGCATAATTACTGTTTGTTTGATTATATTAACGTCCTATTAACAGCCAGTGTCATGTAAGGAAGGTCTCCCATGTATGCGGTGTGTTACGTGTATGACGTGCGAGGTGTGTGTTTTTCGCCACTGTGGTATACTCATGCTGTCTTTTTTATATAGTGAAACTGTAGCTCTTTCTATAGTGCTTTATCACTGAAGCATGCCGGTGAAGATACTACGCAACACACTTTACCCGATTTCATTATACCGTGACAACGGGTGAACCAGTCGTCCAACGCCCTTAATGCTTAGCGGCTATAATGATTAGATAATATATTTGATTAAAATGCAAATCACTCCATTATGATAAAGATCCTTATTATAACACTTATCTGACAATATATCCTATAACGGGTCACGTTCTAGTGACAAGAACATGACATTTTGAATTTGTCGATCACATTGCTGTCTTGAAAATGAATTTCAGTGAACATAGTTGGAAAGAATTTTTTCGTTTTTGTAGTCATCTCGCCTAGAGAGCACAACAATGCCAAAGATATGTGTATACTTGAACGAAACGCCATATTCAATTGAAGTAGCTAGAGTACAAGTAGTATAAAGTTTACCAAAATGTGAACCATAATATGATGTTCTCAAATATTCTATGTAACCGTGATAATAAGAATATGCATTCAAAGGCATCACACGTTAACCGCGATATGATTTTATCACATAATCAATCGTCAAATATGCCTATTCACACCTTACCTATAAACTCTGTCTAATGAGGGGTGTAGCGGGTCATTACGGTGCTTAGCCCGTGTAATAGTTTAGGTCATATTATCGAAAGTACATGATGACTATAGTCATTAAGGTAGTCATCATGTCATTATGATAGTCATCATGTTTCGTCCGTCGTCAAGTACATTTTGCCTGTAGCAGGCTGGGATGAAGGGCTACCAGGTTTGTTCACATAAACTGCCATTCCAGGTCACAGAGGTCTAATAGGCTAAAACTTTAAACAGCTTCTTGTGAACAACTACAAGCAAGAGCATGGAATTTCCATCTCCCGCTTTCAGGACATATTAAAGGTAAAAATTATTTAGGTCAGGTTTAACCTTGGTTAAAACATGCCGTGGCAATCGAACTGGACCAAGCCCTTAATGCATTTGACCTTGTTACCAAGTTTGAAGAAAATCTTAGTTATTGCAGGGAAATGGCAGAAAATGACTTTTTTTTTATTAAATCAAAGGGTCATAACTTTCATAAATAACATCCGCTGAAAGAGTTGATCGAACCTGGCCCGGCACTTAAGGCATTCAACTTTGTTACCAAGTTCCCAAGAAAATCGGTTAGTATTTATTTCAGTTATTGTACGGAGGTGACAGAAACGGACTTTTTTTTATTTAAGTCGCGATCGAACTTGGCCGAATCCTTAAGGCAGTTGTTAACCTTGTTACTGTGTTGTGCTGAAACGCTACTAAAATTGTTAAAATAAATGACGTCGGTCCTTATTCTCAGGCGTCAAATAGGCTAAAATCTTAACACGACTTCTTGTGAATAACTAAGACGCATAGATATCTGATATTGGACACGTAACACGCTTTTATGAAGGGTACGAACCCTCGCTCCTGTCAGGTAGGCTCTGGGTTCTGTACCCTGGCAAGGACACCAACATAGTCTATAGCAGTAGCTTCTTCTCCTAGTATGCGCTAAGCCTTACGCCTGATTTGCCCATTGTCAGTATAATGTGTGGGGTATGTTGCTTGGTGTTTTCGGTTACATGATTCAGTGATATAGCACTATAAAAAGGGCAAAAAGTTTGACTATGAAAGAAGACGCAACACGAATATACCGCAGAATTCCAAAACGGAACAATGTAAGACACCACAGACATGGTAGGACGTCCTTATATGATCCTGGCTGTTAAGGCCGTTTATATAAAACAAAACAAAATGTCTCAACATGGGGACAGAACCCAGAGCCTTCATTACAGGGGCGAGCGCTCAACAGAAGACCAAAAGTAAGGCAGTGTAAAGGCGTTAGGAAGAAGAAAGTTAGTTACAAAGAAGAGAAAAAGATACTATAAATCTAATCGCCTTTTACGATCTGCAATAGTGGCAGCAGTTTCAATGCTTATACCCTACCTGCAAGGCCTGATTCCAGGTGGAAGAATAGAGAAAAGACAAATACGATTCCTGTGGAACGCCCCGACTAGGAATCTAACCCGGGTATCCGTGAAAAACTACTGCTTTACCTACTTTTTTAATACTATTTTTACCACAACGAGCCGCTCCTTAGATTGGTACAAACCTTGCCACAGATGCCATGAGTTTACTGAGCTCTTGCCATCCCCCAATCCAAAGTTTCTGTGTTACACTACTCCCCCTGTTTTTCTCGAGATTTTCTAAATCTCAACATAGTAGCTCGTCAAAAAATATTAGTTGATCGTTTAGTTACATGTATGCGCAAGCAAACAACCCGAAATATCTTGGCGATAGGCATATGGCAGCCAGAGCATCGGTATGCTCATACACCTATTTAAAATAGTATTATATTCTTCGATATTTTTTATGGATAGCTACAATCGCGACTATATTTGAGTAGTTCAAGTAAAATTTAACCGATTTTAACAAAATGTGGCCAAAATAATCCTGAGGGGAAAAGGAATTTGTTTGTTTGATTACATTAACGTCCTATTAACAGTCAGTATCATGGAACTATGACCTCCCATGTATGTGATGTGTTGCGTTTGAAGTGTAGGTGTGTGCTTTGGGAGATACGTTCGTGTTGTATGTTCTTGTAAAGTGGAGCTCGATACACAAAATAGTCTTTGAAAGTGATAAATTCTACTCCTACTTAGCGCTCAGCAGAAAGGGAGTGGAGTTGCGGGTGATGTGTGTTGCTTGGTGTCTTCGGCGGTATGCTTCAATCATGTAACACTATATAACGTTGAAGGGGAACCACACTAGGGTCTGACATTCCAAAAATAAAATGATTTGATGGTACATGTGTTTATATTTTCCACAGGGATTTTCATAATGACCGGACGGCAGACAACACTTTAAGTTAATTATGATGGATGTAGACTACGGACATGAAATAAGTTTAGTGGTCACTCAATGAAGCGGGACATGTCTGCTAGTGGATAATATAAGACCTGTCTCTCTTCATCAGATGACTTCCGAACATGTCGAGGTTGCCTGGATATGTGGACAAACAGGAAGAGAAGAATGATTTGTAAGGCTTGTTATCGAAAAAGGCATTAGTGATTTCAGCATGATTTATTTTTTTTCATGTGAAAATACTGCTGCGATATTTAGCTATCAAACAATCAGTCAGTCTTCTTAATCGTTCTAGTTAAATGTGCCATGTATCCGATAACAGTCCAGCCACATTTAACTCATTCGGGTTCTGACCCTGGCCGTGACACAGCATAGTCTACAATATGGTAGATTTTTCATCTGATTTATTATCAGCTTAGTGATAAGTATAAAAGTGGTTCGCCCGTTGTAACTAGCAACTTAAAAGTGCAAGTGTTCCTCTACCTCTATCACAATATTGTTTTTCAGATGCAGGTAGGGCGTTCTGAGTTGTACCTCCTGCCCCTATTGCATGATCGTAAATGGCGACTCTTTTTTTTTTCCGAACTGACTTTATCCTTCCTAACGTCTCCCTTGACTCCGTCTCACTTTTGTTGAGGTAGACTCTGGGTTTTGTCCCCTGGTCGAGACAACCGCTCCTGTTCAGCGCTCATAAAATATATAGAGAATAAAAAAAACTATTGTTATACCATCATTAAGTTTAAAAACATCACCGGGTGCGTATACTGGGTAAATGTTATTTTTCTAACTCCAAACCGCTGACACTACAGTTTCCTGGTGTATTATAAGTTCCTTAAATAAGTTTAACTATTGGCGATTTATAAGTAGGAAACATGAATGTAAAGTTGACAGAATATCTAGGTAGGACAAGTCACAGTTTCGTTTATTTCCTATGCATAGTATGCAGGTAGGGCGTTAGAATTGTACCTGCTGCCCCTATTGCATAATCGTAAAAGGCGACTAAATTTAGGATCTTATCTTTTCTTTACTTCCTAACTGACTTTATCTTTCCTAATGCCTTCCTTGGCACCGACTCATTTTTGGCCTTGCGTTGAGCGTTCACCCCTGTGAGGAAGGCTCTGGGTTCTGTCCCCTGGCCGAGACACATATAAAAGTGGTAGTTTCTGCTCCTGCTTAGCGCTCAGCAAACGGGGAGTGGGACGACTGGTTCGCCCGTTGTCAGTATAATGTGACCGGGTGGGGTGTGTTGCTTGGTGTCTTCGGCGGCGGCATGCTTCAGTGATATAGCACTATAAAAAGGGCAATAGTTCCACTATACAAGAAGACATAACATGAATTTACCGCAGTCTCCCAAAACACGCACCTCGCACAACATACACGCAACACACCGCATACATGAGAGGCCGTCCTTACATGACCATAGCTGTTAATAGGACGTTAATTAATCAAACAAACAAACACACATATGGTTACCACAATGTCACATATTTCTTTCACTGGTTCTCAATTATAACCATTATCATTTTACGTGCTTTCCCGCCTCACTGCACTATCATCTGACGTGACTCGGCATGTCTGGTAGCTGATACATGCAGTCCGAATCAGAGTAATCGAGATATCAGTATTCAATTCGTCGAAAGCCAGAGAGTCGTCTTCGATGTCGATGAGCTGATGTGACACTACATTACCAGTGGTGTTCTAGCCTGTCATCTTTCATGACCCATCCATGGCCAGAGTTTATATCAGGAACAACAGGTTCAGGGATGTGGGATCTCCTTCAGATTCTAACATATCGTATATGCTGTTTCAGACTTCTCAGGAAATTACACCAGATACAGATTCTTCGAATGGTGGAATGATTCAAGCACCATTCATCAATCTTGTGGACAGTCGTGCGACTATAGATGGCACAGGTGATATCCTCGAGGTCTTTATTGAGGTCATAAATGTTAAATTTCATTGATCAGACTTTCCCCAGTCTCTTGAAGGTACTGGTTGTGTCGCATCTGGTGTATGCGTGGATACACCATTGAAGACTCTCCAGAAAAAGTTTTCTACAGTGCTCTCCAGACTTGGCAAAGAGAGGAACTTCACTGTAGACCTCATTTATGACCTCAAAGAATTCACCTGTGCCTTCTATGGTCACTAAGAGTTCACAGGAATGAGGAATTGTGCTTCATACGAATTAAGGAGAAGCAACTCAACCCTTCGCAGAATGTGGCTCTGGTGTCTTTTCCATCCTACCGGAGTGGTCTGTAACTTCATATACGATATGTGAATCACTAGGTTGAAAACAGGATGAGCTCCCACATCCGCGAACCCGATGTTCTTGATGTTACCTCTGGCCATGGACGGTTGACAAGTTAGAACAACGATGGTTAACCGGTAATGTAATGTCACATCAGCTCATCAGCTCATCGACACTCTGGCGAGAAAGCACGCACAACGATAATGCTTATAATTAAGAACTATTGAAAGAAATATGTGATACTGCAGTAACCATCTGTTATACACAGAAAAATAAAGTTAACAGTGGATGCGCTATTTCTAAAGAAACTAATTTCGGAAAGTGTTGTGGTATTAACGGAAACAAATGATTTCTTCTGTTTAAATTTGATACCCTATTAGTTGGCGTTGTGTTGTAAAATTTCGTTTTTAGACGCCAGTAGTCTACAAACTTTCGAACATGAAAATGGATTATGTTAGGAAATTGTCAAGATATTAAGCCAACTTAAAATTCAAATGTGTTAAGAAATGAAACGTCAATTGCCAATGTTATCTTCAGGAAATTCTAAGACATCCGGAAACCGTAGCGTCAGTGGTTTGGAAAAAACAGCAATCATTTACCCTGTATACGCACCCGGTGATGTTTTGTAAACCATGGTAAATGATGGTATAACAATAATTTTCTTTTGCATTTCTATATATTTTTGTTGTTGTTGTTTTTACTAATTGATAAGAGGTCAAATAATTGATTACGAATAATACTTTCTTGTTGGGAAATAATTATAGCTGCGTCAAGCAATTTACCATTTTTGAGCTTAAAATCTTATTTTTTCATTTCCTGCGTAAACATCACTATTTATTATAATATGTATTTGTTGTTCAATTGTGGTAATTTCGATACCTCATTTACTACTTCGGTTGAAAAATGTCAATGGCTATTTTTAACTTTTCTGTGAAATTCGAGATAGCGGCCATCTTGATGACGTCATAGCCGGAGCTTATACAATATAATGTTAACATTGTTTGTTTTGTTGGTGGTGTTTTTACTGACTGATAAGAGGTCAAATAACTGATTAGAAATAATAGTTTGCTGTTGGGAAACATTTTGGTGCGTCAAGCCAAATATGAAAAAAAATTGCTTAAAAATTTCCATTTTTGAGCTTAAAATCCGATTTTTTCATTTCCTGTGTAGAAATAACTACGAGATTGTGGTCATTTTGATGCCTCTTCTGTCTTCTTCGGGTGAAAAATGTCAATGTTAAGACTATTTTTCAATTTTTAGTGAAATTCGAGATGGCCATCTTGGTGACGTCATAACCGGAAGTTCATCCCAGTTTATACAATGTTACCTCTCGATTTCGTTATCAGTGGGTCATAAGGCTGCAGAAAAGCATTGGTTCATTAAGTTGGGGGAGGGGTGCACGTGGACCTCCCCTAGATCCCGGTCTATGATTATTCTGACTATGTATATAAAATAACCTATTATAACATTGAATAAGTTGCTTATCTAAATTTGTTTTGATCATTTATATAAGAGATTTAAATAGTAATATTACTATTTAAATCTCTGTGTATATTTCCTTGTTCCATATTTATAGATACATGTATTATTGGTAGATTTACGCATAGTGCAGCTCCAGTCAGCTCCATTTCGTGGCTGCTTACTATGGCAATAATTGAGGTGTATTCAGCATCATTATGTTTTGATTACCAGCTAGTTTTTACCTCATCCCAATCCATCCAAGGATACTCGGCGGTGTACACGTTAACCCAGGCTCTCCAACACGCATGTACATATAACTAATAAGAATGGTATTTATGTGTTTTAAATTTATAAACCTATATGATTTTTAATTAAATTATTTGTTTGTCTTAACAAACTTCCATTGTAACAATTCTAAAATCACATGTACAAAGATACTGCCCCCATTCTCATAAAGCCGTGCAAACACAGAAGACAACGATTCTCCCCTCTGGCCATCTATCCATGGTCACCTTTAGGTACAGGTATAGCTGGATACTGTGGATTACCTGTATGTTTGACAAGTTATAATTAATGGACCATGACGCAATATACGGTTAAGATAACTTGCGGGTTGGGATCATAAACATATTGTGTTAATAGGTAATTACAAGGATTTATAAGTCTCATATACGTCCATGGTAATTAAGAATAAAAACAAACTGAATTGGGTACTTCGGAAAGACGTCACATAGTTTGATGTGGATTTAATTCTGCATGATCTTTGACATTCAATTAATAATAAAGGAAGCGTAATTTAGATATTTTTACGCAGACTACTTTTAGAATTGAAATAGGAAAGAAAAATAGTATAAAAGTGTATATAATTTAATGAAAGACAATCGCAAGATAACTGATCGATATGCATCAAATCTTTGTATTTAAATGCTATGTTTTGCCCGGAATATGATTGTATTTCTGATAGCTTATTATGAAATAAAATCTGTCCCAAAAGTACAATATGTCTGGTTTTTAAAGGGACAATTCAGTCTAAGAGAACATTAAAATTTGTACATATATCGGGAAAGAACCAGTTCTAATGGAAATTGGATCAGTCGGTTTTACTATGATATGTCAGAAAGGCCCATGGTGGTAAAATGTGTGTGAAATGTTCAAACTCGCTCGCTGTCCGCCATTACACATTGTGGTCGAACATCTTGTATGCCGAACCCTGTCTCTTGCTCGTAGAGTAATGGACTGCTCTGGCAGTAGTGTGTTTACCTTATTAGGTGAATTGTCTTGCCTAAAAAATCATTTTATCACCTCCTCAGTGGTTATGTAGTTCATTTGTTTAACGTGCGTTACTTTGGCTCGGGTATGGGTACAGCGTGCATACGGTACCTGCTTAATCGTATTGATCAACGATTTGTAATCACAACGGTGTCAATTAAAATACTTAACAATGACGTGGAATTTGTCATTATTTTGTGTTATATGTTTCATTAGAAATGTAGAACAATACATTTATGCCATATTTTGCTTCTTGGTTATGTAAAAGAATTAGCCTGAGTGAATTGTCTCTTTAATGCAATTCAAAGTTATTTTTGACTTGTGAAAATGCTTGTATTTCATGTAAATGATATATATTTAATGCAATCTATGGACTTTTGAAAACGTAATATATTCTAGATATTGATTGGAAACTAATGATATAGAATAAAATACACATATACTTAATGAATATGAAATAATCTCTGTTACTTTTGCAGTGAAAATGCATTATCTATGTAGTCATGATGTATTTACTGAGAAAAATATCGTATAGTTATATATACGGTACACTAAAATTGTAGATGTTGTAATTAAAAAAATAAACACTAAAGAATTATAATTATGTATTATTTCAAAGTGGATAATGTATTCTTCCCCTGATCCCTAGCTGTAACACATCACCGGTACCTAGCTTGTCTGTCTAGGTCTGAATGTACCTGGACACCATGTCCACATGTACATGTAGTGGACACCGTGTTCACACGTAGTGCACTCTGTGTCTACCTGTAGTCTAAATCTTGTGCACTCCGTGTCTACCTGTAGTCTAAACCTCGTGCACTCAGGGTGTAACCTTTAGTCTACTACCAACTGTAATTACCTGAATGAAAGAAAGATATAAACATAAAACTAACATGTATCGAATAATTGTAATTTCTTAATGAGGCTAGACTACATGACAATAATTTATGATTTGTAAGGCTAACAAATTACTATATTGCGGCAAAATAACACTCGTTTCCTCGTAATGAAATTCATGGACGTGCTCATCCAGGCCGCCGTCGCCGGCTTTCGTCGGCCTCACCCATTCATTTTTTAATGTGGCGAGTTCTTTTCATATAATAGAAAAATGAATAACATCCTTAATATAACTTTTAAAACGTAAAAGCTCATAGCTGTAACAGTTTTGGTTTTAAAGTATGATATCTGAAGATGGCGAATAATGTACAGATACAAATTTATTAGATAGAACTATCTATAGAATTCCGTAGGTGATTTCCCGAGACTCCGAAAATCGACCAGTGTCGTCTGAACTCATACCTAATTACAAACCATAACACATACGAATATATTTTATGCTTAATATATCCTTATCGGATAAAAATTTAGTCTCTTAATAAAGCATATATAATGGTTTTTAATATTAGAGAGATCTCTATACACGGTCTAAAATTTATATCTGTTTTAATCTAATGCATTCCATTTATGTAATATTATTTGAGACGTTAATAAAATATACAAGGAAACCGATAATAGATAGAACTCGCCTCACGGGTCAGTGGTCAAATTAGCGTGTCCATGTCTGGCTAGACAGTGTTACAATATTAACACAAAGATTATAAGTGCTTGATTCATAACACTAGACTGCGAGTATATAGAATTACTACAAAGTTTAGCCGACAACAATAGTTCAAAAGAATATTATGGAGTTTATGAAATAACGTTGTATAAATATGTAGCAGTATTATAGGAATACTTATAATAATAAGCGGTATACGTACAGTATACGCATACGGATATGTACTATCGGAAGGGGAGCGACCATTGTTCTTAAAATATTACATATTTTCTATTTTGCGTCTGTTTTACTCATATGTTATATAACACATTGTAATTCTCTCATATTCTGATCTCATAAAATCAATCAATGGTTGTACAATGAAACAAACTATAACGTGAACCGTATAATCCTACCCGTTACCCAGGTATAACACAGAACACACGTTACTATGCAAGTACACCGTTTTATATTTGGAACACCTACATGATTTATCAAAATGCAAAATCACATTACCATTGGGTGATTCAGAAATACTTCCAAGATTTGCCACTGTCTTTGACAGTTTAAATCTTTTAGAATGGAAAAGAATTATTGGGTGAACCTACTTATGTTTCAACTTCTGGTAATATCAAGGCAACAATGATCATAGCACGATGTATAACTTATAGGTGAAGCAAATACACTACAGATGCAGAAAGACAAGTTTTCTCACTTTCTTAAAATATAGCCATTAGTCAGTCGAATGTCATTAAGTTTATATATACTAAATTCTTTGCTACCGTTCCTAGCGCCATCACCATAGTACTGGGTTATCAAAGGTCTTGTTTAAATTTTTAAATTTCCCTTAACGTTTAAGTATGATTAACGCACTAATTTCTATGAGATACATTATATTTTATGACATTTCAACCCAATCCGCTACGCTATGATGATATCAAAGAGAAAGTAAATATAAGCAAACCTCTGGCAAACCATCGCCCTTGTGTAGGATGATGTTAGCGCCGGGAAAATCCTCCTCTAACTTAGTCAAGCGATCAGAAAATCCAAACTCACTATACAAATCTACAAAGAAACCGAAACATTTCATGTAAGTAATTTATGTATCATTCATGTAATAACGTACAACGACCTATCAGAGTTAGTGTACTGACGGAGTGAAACGACATTAGAATGTTTTTGTTATACCGAATGAAATCTTGTATATTATTTTTCCTGTCTAATTCATTACTTTTAGCAGGCATGCATTTTAAACTTTTTTCTCTCTCTTTTCTCTGAAAACTAGACTCTTTAAGCTATAAAGTCATATTTTTGTACGATTTCACTTTGCTGGTGAAACTGACTTTTTAAGTACAATTTGATATGATTCTTGGTTGTTATTTTGTTTTTTTTTTCCATCAATTTAACAAGATCTGTAGTTTCTTGGTCAGAATAAATCCTAACTTTCCTAGAGTTAATTATGCCTATTAAACACATTTCATTTCGAAATCTTACTTTTGATCTTGCCGGCTTGATAAAGTTTCTGGGCTAGTTTCTCCACTTGTTCATTCACTGCTTTTCTGCACGTGTCCAATTCTTCGCGTGTAAAGAAGTTCTCAACTATAACGTACCCCTGTGGATGTATTATAGACAGGTATATTGATGTTCTAATGATATGTGCTATAACAGGGCAAACTTTTCACATGTTACTTTTCATCAGTAATCTATTGAAAACCGTAAGGTTTGATGAGTTAAGGATGTATTCTTCTGAGGTTTCAGTCCCGTTGAAGTCTCGTTTCGACAAAGATCAAAGAAGTTATGAGATTTTCAAATATATTTTATCAATATCTGTAGCAAGTTGCCAGATGCAAATTTTGTCAAAAAATAACATTTCTATTTTCAGTAGATTCTTTTATATACAGGGATTTTAAGAAATGGCCCATTTGGCGGCCATTTTGAAATTGTGTCTTTTTCCTCTTTAAGTAGAGCCATAGTTTAACCACTTTTTACTAAAAATTGTTTTTACTTAAATCATCACTGCACCAGCATTTTTAGCTGTATCGAGCTAATTTTTGCTGTTAATCTTTACTGGGTTCGATGTTATCAAAATATTGAACATTGTTGCGTGAAATGATACGCTTTTGTCACTTTATTTTTACATTTAATGGTAATTTCAGCACTTTTATTTTTTACTCTAAAATACTGAAAAATAACACATATTCAAATGGGGAAAAAAAGTAAGCACACTGACCCCCCATTTTTCTGCTTAATTTAGAAAGAACAACCCATTCCCTATTAATATATTAAACATTAACAAAAGTTTAATACAACAACTGTTTCTAAAAAGGGTTAAATTTGGCAAAAATGGCTGAAAATGGTGTATTTTGTAGCTCAAAATAAAGGGATAGGGGTAGCATATGTTGTTATTCTGAGAAAAATATGAGTCTTATTAATCAAAACTTATATATTTTTAAAGAAGACTACAGGAAAATAAATTCTTCAAACTTCCATACATATCAAACATCTCATTAGGAAATTATGGCTTTAAACACTTGTGTATATGGTCAAAACGGCAAAAATCCAAAAAACATCCAATATTTTGTCAACTTGGTATCTTTGAGTGACAATAGCTCAAAATCAAGAACACCGACATATTTTTTTTTTTCTTCCATTTTCTTGTATGGTATGAACTCCTATTTCCAAAAATCCATATGAGAAAAAAAGTTTAATGCAAGAAAATTTTGACTTCTCAAGAGGTGTACATCCTTAAGCTGTGAAAATCATTCAAAGGCACAGACAAAAATGTATGATGTAATATAAACATGTGTTACAACACAGATTTTCGCATAGCAAAAATTCTGGTATCTATGTTTTACGTATGTTTATATAAAAACATATCTGCATAAGTCACTTTTAAATTCATAATAACACTGTAAAAATGTTAAACTGTATACCACAATTTGGCTTCATAATCTGATCAAATGTGCTCATTTCTCTGCATTTTACACGTAAATATAATTATTTTGGCAATTCTGATAAAATTCGCTTTGAGTTCTTATTTGTCTGCGTAAAATTAAACCCTATGATTGAAAGTATTATAACTTTCAAAATGCTCGTACCTTTTGATGGTAAATAACATAATTATTGAAATCTTTTCTTGATTCGCGAGTATGAAAATTAAAATTTTCATTAATTGAGGAGTGCGTATTTTTAATGTCATATCAGCATTTGCATAATCTTAAGATTTTGCCCTGGGTCATGCAACCACATCAGATTGATATCATGTTTGCGCACAGATATGATAGCAAAATAAAACCAACATGTAATTATTTTCAGTTTGCAGTATATACGATTGCAAGTGGTCATTTTCAATTTATTTCTTACGTCCTCAAAGAACTGCTGTATCAGGTGTTGTGGAAGCTGCCCGGGTTTCAGTTCCAGAGGCTGTGCTGGCATAGCATTCACATTAAAAACATCCGGGTACGCCACACCAGTAAAGCCTTTGGCTATGATCGGTTGTTGGGTGGTATCCGCCATCTTGTTTGTCAGATTAAGATTTGATAGAAAGAGCTGTGAAATATCTTTATTTAATCTATAAGGTTTGTTTACTGTGTTTCTCCTCAACTGATATGGTACTAACATGTCAAGTAATGGCTCAGGTACATGTAGTTAAAGCAGTCAGGGGATACTAACTTTGACATGTTGTAGCGGAAAAATATTTTACTTCTGACTGACTTTTCAAAATACAGAGAACAGAATTGAAATACATATTCCACTACAACAGTAGCTAGTAAAACACATGTGCATGTACCCCATCCTTATAAAATTTCATTGATTCATGTGTATTTTGTATTAACATATATTAGGCATAAAAAAAAACAACATATTTTTTTATCGGCAATGAACTACAATCATCTACCTAAGCATGGAAAAGTATGAAAGACCTGCATCTTTTTGTATGACGAAAGTAGTTCTTCGTTTTCGTTCAGATAGACATTCAATACCACTTTCAATACTTCTTCCAAGAATAAGACTGCCAAAAAATCATGATTTATATAGAACGAGAAGTATGCATACTAACAATGTACACCTTATATATGTAGCGGATTTCAGTAGATGCAACCAAAGGAATGTTTGATATAGAGTGTATGATATACCAATAACATTACAGCCAACTATACTTTGTTTGATTTATAAGGACAGCCTCTTTCATCTGGGATGTAGTTCGTGTTGTATTCTTCTGTATCCAATGATGATAAATAGGGCTTCACTTGAAAAGTTATGTATGTACCTTTAAATTACCTAAGTTTTCGGGCAAAACACCAAGAAAGATGCCACATATGCATATCTTATTTTCTCAAAGAAAATGCTACAAAATGTAGATCATTTTCGGTGTTCTCTGTTTTTGTGATACAACGCCACTGTGACAGAACCGTTGATGTTTTCATATCTTTTCAAACGATACATGAAATTGAGCAGTCAGTTAAAGGTCAATTCCACCATGACATGCTGCATTTCAATGACTCGGGTGTTGATTTTTAATGAAGAATGTGACTTCTGACTACCAACTTATGTCAGATAGAACACTACAAGAATTGACCCTTAGGAACAGTAAAATAAGACTTAACATTGTTAGAAATAAAGAAAATACAACACAAATCTATATAAAAAGACATTGTATTAACAGTGATATTTAGGTTGCATTTTCCTCCATAGAGCTACTGACAGTTTCTGTTTTCATTGTTTCTGTACCAGAATCACATGTGTTGGTCTCCTTTCCCTCCACATCCAGTGTGTCATTGCTCTTTGTATTTTGATTATTACTGTCTATTAACATTGAGTTGGCAAGGTCTGTGATTTTTGGTATAGACATTTCTTCTGGTTCCTCGGAATCAAAATATTTCTCTTCTTCATCCTTGTCAATGAGATCAAGGTCATCATATTCAGTATTATCGTCCACTTTACTACAAAAACAAAAACATATGTTGGTTATATGGAACAAATCTAAAAAATATCTATCTTGTGTTGATTCCACCTCATCTAAAAAATGTACCCTTTTCCACAAAGCCATTAACTAAAAAGTAGAATACATTTTAACTTTTTATAGAAGATACTCTTTTAGAAACATTTTCTGATAAAACTGATAGAAAAAAGAAATTGAAACAACAGCTCTGTTTACTCCTGTATATGTCCTATTTGCCTAACTGTACTGCACTGCCAGTGTAAATAAAGGGAGGTAATCCTCAGTATGGTGTTGATAGTTACATTACCCAAATGCTGTTATGATAAGATACTAAAAGTTACCTGTAGTCGAACTGCTGTTCCTGGCCTGATAGAAACCTCTCCTGCATAATTCGATACATTTCCTCTCTCAGTTCAGATTTCTTCTCATCTGAGATCTCATCTTCATCTTTTTCCATTTCTGTTAAAGAATTATTATATGTTTTATCTTGTGTATCTAACAAGAATAGAATCAAATTATACCACTTTCATATGTCTCATATTCCTGAAGACTTTATTTGTTGTTACCATATCAGTTTCATAATATCAATTTTTATAATGAAATTACATGTAACATTAGCACTAAATTTATTATTTGTATCTTATCTACCTAAAAAGTAACAAGCCAAAATCTTTGAAAATTAAATATCATTTCTAGAGAGATCTATTAAACAGGATCCAAAAGAGTACACATTTTGATTTTAAAATTTTGAGAAAATCTTCATATGGATAAACATATATGTGACCTTAGTTACATGTCATTTTTGACTGAAATATCTAATGGAATGCCAGTGTCCCATATAATTCCAGTTCAAATTAAATATTACCTTCATCTTCATCACTGTCCTCATCTTCTTCTTCAAACTGACCTTCCTGTAGTGAAATAAAACAACTAAAGTGTCAAATTTTATTGGGTATATCATATCTACACATTGATCAGACATGAGACTGCAAATCAACATTTTTATCAAGTGCAGTTGATATAAAACTTAAGTTCGCTTATTTATTTAAGACCAAAAACATGTAAATTAATATTTGCTTATAAATCCTTATTAAATGAATCTTTATTGAACTGGAGCTATATCAAGTTTACCTCTGTGTCTTTCTGTAATTTGAACACTTGATTTTCCTCCAGTTGGTCCATGTGTTTGAGAAGGATGGTTGAGAATCGGAGATCTGACTTGTCCACTTGACCATTAATTTCTTCCTCTGTTAAGTACTGACCAATCAGCTGATCATATAAATAAGGGTCGCGATGTTTCATTGAATCTTCACTGAAATATTCTCCTTCCTGAATCAAACTGTTGCATTGCTTTATACCGACGATTCTTCACACGATTAGCAGAATAAAACTTTACTCTTCTCTTTCCTGATTTGATTAAGATAAAATTGTATTTCATAATCATCTGCCAAGTCTTTGAAATATTCTAGATCATCTGCAGTAAGGTAAGATCCAAATCGAGCTAAGAATATTGATGAACTTTTATCTAGAATGCTCCTGGCAATATTCTTTTTGTCTTCTGTGGTGAGGTCTGCTTCACCTCTTTGCTGGTGCTTAAAATGAGCTTCGGTCTGAGACAGTCTGGACAACATATTTTCTCGAATAAAACAAATCTCCTTTTTCTTATCTGAAGTACCTGCCGCCAATTCTGAAGAGATGGTCACAGAGTCATCTATACCATCCTCCTCCATTGATGAATACATTTCCTTTTTTATAATTTCAAGGCACCTACAAAGAAAGAAAAAACTTTCTTTCATTAATTTATGTGAACCTATTTTTAATTATGGAATTTGAATTTGTGTGAAATTAAAATCATGAAATAATTAAAAATAATAAGCAGCACTATAGATATGATACATTTTAATTTTTATTAATAACATTAAAGATAGATAAAATATAATGTAGTATTGTTTTCCTTAATAGCTAGTATACTGTATTCATCCAATAAATGTCACTATCCAATATCTGTCCATATAAACGCCCTTCCCTTTTTTTGAATCCTCAATTCCACTTTCCTTGAATTTAATGCAGACCAAAATATATGAAACCTAATAGTTTCTTTATATTATTTCTTTTTGTTACGGTAATTACATTTGTAGCAGAACAAATTGGACTGAGTCGATCATCTGTGACCTAGCTCAGTCGGTAGAGCAATCGGCTAGTGTTCGGAGGGTTCCAGGGTTTTATTTCTTTTTGCTATGGTAACTACTTCATGGCTTACTTTCTGCTATGATATTGTGAAAATTGATCTTATTAATCATAAGCGCCCCAAGTACATGTACTTAGAGTCCTGGATGAGTATTGAATCAAATACGGTATTGCTTTTTGTTTTGCAATCTTTATAATTTGTAAATGTACATTAGTATCATATGTACAACATACATGTGCCACAATTTGTGGTACAGAAAAAAATTTGTATGTAACATACATTGTACATGTACATGACCAACATGAGGCACCACCTCACTTTTGGCCTTGAGTTGAGCATTCGCCCCTGTGAGGAAGGCTCTGGCTTCTGTCCTCTGGTTGTGACACACCAAAGTCTATAATAATGGTAGTTTCTGCTCCTGCTTAGCGCTCAGCAAACAGGGAGTGGGACGACTGGTTCCCCCGTTGTCAGTATAATGTGACCAGGTGGAGTGTGTTGCTTGGTGTCAGCGGCATGCTTCAGTGATATAGCACTATAAGAAGGGCGACAGTTCCACTATACAAGAAGACACAACACGAACATACTGCAGTCTCCCAAAACACGCACCTCGCACTTCACACACGCTACACACCGCATACATGAGGCTGTCCTTACATGACCCTGGCTGGACGTTAAAATACTCAAACAAACAAACAAAATGACCACAAGTAAAGGTAAGGTGTAACTGTTACATGTAACTTAGACACCCTAGACCACTTGTCAATATCATTAATCTGTCTGTGTAAGTAATGTAAATAACTAATAGGCCTTCAGGTACATAATTATGCACATCAGACTGTACATGTAGTAGTAGGCCTATTAATACAGAGTTGCACGAGTCAGACCAAGGATTTTAAAGTGAGACATTGGCTGATTGGGACTTCAAAGATTCAAAAGTCATTCATAGTAGTATATACAATAGTAAAATTACTTTTTTTATTTAATACATTTATCTAAAAGCAATAAAGAACTGTATGAACTGTATTA